>NC_057795.1:588003895-588006944 GCF_018294505.1 Triticum aestivum
TCGCCTAAGTTTGAAAAATCCTACCGAGTGGTGAGCAGCCCTCCCACTCGGAGGCTTAGCTACGGTCCGGTACCCGCCTAAGTAACAAAAGTCCTCCCAAACAGTATGGGTCGATCACGACCCTTCATCCCCCCGGGGGTTGCACCGTCAAGAAGAAGGACGAGATTGTGGTGAGCAGCACTCGCCTAAGTTTGAAAAATCCTACCGAGTGGTGAGCGACCCTCCCACTCGGGGGCTTAGCTGCAGCCCAGTGCTCGCCTAAGTTTGTAAAATCCTACCGAGTGGTGAGCGACCCTCCCACTCGAGGGGCTTAGCTGCAACCCAGTGCTCGCGTAAGTTTGAAAAATCCTACCGAGTGGTGAGTGACCCTCCCACTCGGAGGCTTAGCTACAGCCCAGTGCTCGCCTAAGTTTAAAAAATCCTACCGATTGGTGAGCGACCCTCCCGCTCGGGGGCTGAGCTGCAGCCCAGTGCTCGTCTAAGTTTGAAAAATCCTGCAGAGTGGTGAGCGGCCCTCCCACTTGGAGGCTTAGCTGCAGCCCAGTGCTCGCCTAAGATTGAAAAATCCTACCGAGTGGTGAGCGACCCTCCCCTCGGGTGCTTAGCTGCAGCCCTGTGGTCGCCTAAGTTTAAAAAATCCTACCGAGTGGCGAGCGACCTTCCCACTCGGAGGCTTAGCTGCAGCCCAGTTCTCGCCTAAGTTTTAAAAATCATACCGGGTGGTGAGTGAGGCTGCAGGTTGCCCACGCCCCCCCCACCCAGGGGCTGCACCATCAAGAAGGAGGACGAGATTGTGTGCACACAACGATTGGCCCCTTGCTGATGACAGGAACGTCAAGACCATTGCTGAGTACCTCGCTGATGAGCTGATCAATGCTACCAAGGGCTCATCAACGGGTCGACTGCTGACTCTTCTTATGCACCTGCATCAAACGATGAGAAAACCGATCCAAGTGAAGAACAGACTTCACTCGAAGATGAACCCAACATATTTAACGATAAATCCAGAGATTCCTAACCGCAGATTAAAAGTACTCGGGCACCAGACCCGAAGGAGTTCTAATGGTTACAAAATCACTCGGCATCCCGAGGCAAATAAAGGTGAAGCATAATGTTTTTTCGATCACTCGGCGGGAGAAGGACTGGCCGGATCGCAGAAGCTGTCGAGGTCAATGTTGTTGGCAATGCGAGTGGCTGCCTCGAGGAACGTGTCTATGAAGTCCTGGAAAGAGTGCTTCTTAGTATTCGCCACCTTGAGGGCCGCCAGCTTCTCTTCTTTAGCCTCCTTGCAGTGCATGCGAACAAGGGACAAGGCGACGTCGGCGCCACAGCGGGGAGAAGACTTCTTCCACTCTTGCACTTGGTCAGGGATTTGGTTGAGTTGAGTCATCAGCGACTCGAGACTTTGAGGAAGTTCTGCCTGAGGCCAGAGTTCGGCGTCCACTCGGGCCATCGCGGCCTTCAGCCGAGCCAGATAGTCGACTGCACCGTCCAAGCATGATTCCAGTCGAAGCAAGTTCATCGCAACTTCATCTTTCATGGGACAGTTCATGGGGTCGAGACCTGTCTCGACCCGTCCAGTTTCAGCTTCAAAGTCCTGACAGAGTTCTGTTCCATCACAACAAACAATGAGTCGACAGTATTGCAAATCTCAGTTGACGACAGTTATCTAACTGAACAGTCATACCTTCAAGCTTCAAGACAATCTTCGCCGCGAGTTGTTCCAAATGGGACTCTAGCTTGCCCGTCTTAGCCCTGAGACCGTCGACTTCAATGGTCAGATTCTCCTTGTCCTTCCTCAGTTGCTCGACCTCCCGATTGGCGTCCGAGACGGCTGTCTTCAACTTCGCGTTCTCATCCTCCAACTTGCCGACTAAAGCCAGCTTCTGGTCCACAAGCGTTGTCTTCTCACGAGCTTCTTTTTGAGCAACAGCAAGGTCCATGTCCTTCTTCTCCAACGCCTCCTTCATTCACTCTAAAGAAACAACACTCTTCAGACGAGCCTGAAATTGGCAGTTTTCACTACGCACATCTGCTTATGTGAAAACACTCGGCTCTAAGAGATTGAATGAAAAGCAGTGGAAAGTCTACTAAGCAAACGGTCGAATGGTTACCTCCCATGATAACCGTCTCTTCCTGGGAAGTCTTCAGATTCTTCTTGGCAAGTTCAAGGTCAAGTTCAACGCTGATATGCTTCTTCTTTAATGTCACGACCGACTTTTTCAATAAATAACTATTGAGAAAATCGATCTTTAAATCCCAGTATAGGAAAAGTCATCCTTCTGGTAGACAAAGCTTGATAAACAGAGAACCAGTAGCATCAAATATATTACAGGGCTGAGCTAAGGCTGCTCAACAATTTATTACAAACTTGCCAATATCTTACATAAGGGCGGTTATGACACAGGGGTGTGGTGGCATGCTACTAGCTCGAGGATAAGTGGTGGATAACTTGACTCCTAACTGGCATCTCATCGAGCGTCGAGGTGAGGCTCGATGAATTTTATTCTGGGGTTGCGGAAGCGGATAATACAGTGATCAAAACAGGATCACACGGGACTGACTGGGACTCCTCTAGGCGTCGGACTCGCTATCAAACTCTTCATCCGTGAGATCGCCTTCATCAACATCTGGCCAAATCAACAAGTCAGGTGAGTACTTTGAAAGTACTCGCAAGACAGTTCGGACAAAAGATATAATCAATGAATGCATGAATGCATCATGAATAAAGGATGATGCTCATATATCAATGATAATATTGCAGGACTTGATAAATAAAATAAATGACTGAAAACCAATCGGGTGTCTGGAGCGACGCCCCGAAAGGTAAATAAATAAAATGCATGCCGCAGTCGGGCGTCTAAGCGACACCACATAAAGGGCTTAAAGGAAATGCCACAGTCGGACGTCTGAGCGACATCACATAAAGGGCTTTAAAAGAAATGCCACAGTCGGACGTCTGAGCGACATCATATAAAGGGCTTTAAAAGAAATGCCACAGTCGGACGTCTGAGCGACATCACATAAAGGGCTTTAAAAGAAATGCCAC
>NC_057795.1:588007359-588159236 GCF_018294505.1 Triticum aestivum
AGTCGGGCGTCTAAGCGACACCACATAAAGGGCTTAAAGGAAATGCCACAGTCGGACGTCTGAGCGACATCACATAAAGGGCTTTAAAAGAAATGCCACAGTCGGACGTCTGAGCGACATCACATAAAGGGCTTTAAAAGAAATGCCACAGTCGGACGTCTGAGCGACATCACATAAAGGACTTTAAAAGAAATGCCACAGTCGGACGTCTGAGCGACATCACATAAAGGGCTTTAAAAGAAATGCCACAGTCGGACGTCTGAGCGACATCGCAGACAGGGCTTGCAACAAATGTAAATAACAGACATGCCACTGTCGGACGTCTGAGCGACATCACTGACTGGGCTTGTAATAAATGTAAATGATAGGTATGCCACCGTCGGACATCTGAGCGACATCACAGACAGGGCAGGTAATTAATGTAAATAACAAGATTAGTCCATCCACAAGAATAATCTTTTAACCGGATGTATCACACATAAATCCCACCGGAGTTTTGTCACTGACGATGATACGTGACAAGATAAGATGAATATAGTACTTGAACAAAGTACAAGATAATTGAAAGATTTGAGAATCTGCAGAGTTCGGATGAACTGACCACAGCCAACGGGTTTCCGTAGTCACGAAGGACTAGTCCCATTTACGATATTTCAGTAGAAACACATTTAACTAGTACACACATATTCCACCTCATGATGCCAGGAATCACCCTGGACAACGTCCAAGAAAAACTTTGAGACGGGGAGGCCACAACCTCGAATAGCATGGGATCGAATTTCTATACATGCGCTCTAAGGGGTGCCCCCCTCTCGATCCCAACCGGAAACACCCATGCCCCCTGACCGGATGACGGGCTTTAATCCAGGGCCATGGAACCCTCATCCCGGCCTCTCTAATTGGTGTGTACCAGGAAAACGATTTGCAACTTACTATGCCATATTCCTTTTGGAAAACATGTGACAATATAGGAAGGAATGAATGGAAATATGATTTGTTTCACGATGACACAGAAGTCAAATAATCTGGCATAAGACTGGCATGTCACAACACTGCCATCTTACCCATCCTCATGCCAACACATGGCTATGCAAATATGTATCCAACAACATAATGCTTTCCGAAACTTACTTTCCGCTCATGTGCATGAAATATAACTTTCAAAGTGTTGTTCATAAACATGCCATGATGTCGGTGTACTAGAGTAGGGGTACCCTAGTACCCCGAACTTGTGCATGGGCAGTTGCAGTCCGCCGCGGCAAGGGCTTGCCGGGTGACCGCCAAGATACTCCGTGGATCCCTCAGAGCCGTTCAAGAACAAAGTACCCAAGTAAAGAAGACAAGGCCCCGGCAAGAGGAGCTTGCCGGGAAGGCCAACTGAGGCATCTCAAGGAACTTGCCGCGACGCACCACGCGTCCCGGCAAGGCACGGCAAGCGACAAGCTTCCGGGTGCGACAAGACCACGATCGCGGCAAGACGCTTGCCGCGGCAAGCGGCCGCTCTGTGCCCACGCTCCAGCGCATCCACCAACGTGTCGCCCTGGGGGCCTTTCCAGGCGCGGGTGGCGGAAGGCTGTGCAGCCAGCGGTGCGCAGTGGCATGCGACGCTGACAAGATCACCATCGTGGCGAACGGTGGCGCCCCTAATGGTCCTTTTCTGCACTATTTGGGCGACACAGACGGGCATTTAATGCCCTTGTCCCCTGCCGTCAGGGTTAGGTAGGGTGCACTGTGCAGACAACTGTACCAACCACCTCTCTTTTTATGTTTTTACCCATCTTTACGTTGCCACCTGTCGGTGACCCCTTGAGCGTATAAAAGGAGGCCCATGTGCAACGTAAAGGGGGTTCGGCTCAGTTCGAAGCAGAAACACTCACACTCGGTCTCGTTAGCTGCTCACGTGTACTGTAACACTCAGCGCTCCCGAGCAAGAACACAATACAATCAGACAAGCAGCAATAGGAGTATTATCTCTCCGGAGAGCTCCGAAGCTGGGTAAACTGCTCGTGTGCTTCGCCTCGATCTTCTCTTCGTGCGACCTCCGCCCCCCGCCGAACCGAAAGGGGCTCGGTCCGCCGGTCCCATAGGTGTTCGTGGATCAGTTTCCCCGACATCTTTGGCGCGCCAGGTAGGGGGCGTCGAGATTGTGTGAACCTGATCCGGCGTGCACACGAGCTAGATCTTCATCTTCTTCATCGACATGCCACCGAAGAAGAAGGGTTCGGAGGCAGCTGCTCCGTCCACATCGATCTCACCGCCACCGGAACAAACGGGTGGTGGGGTTGACGCTGGTGGAAGAACCAACATCGACGAGGAAGCTCACGGTGCTGCCAGGTCCAAGGACAAGGCTGCACAAACCTCGGTGTCCGTACTTCCGCCGTGCCCCTCTCAGGAGGCGCAGGACCGACAGCATCATGGTATTCGCAGTACCATACGTTTGTTGGACCAAGATCAAGCTGGTGGGTCTCAGGGCGCTCAAGACCAGCATGCACGTCAGCGCGCCGGCACGAGCGAGGCACTGTCGCCTGGACGGGGTACTGCTCCTTCTAACATAGTTAGAAGTCCGAGCATGTCCCGCTCCTCGCACCGTTCGCCACTGCCGCCCACCACTCCAGCGGAAGCTTTGGCACGAGCTCAACTACTCCTGGATTATCCTCCAACGTCGGACAAGATCGACGAATGGAGGGCCACCATTCAGAGCCTCATCGGCTACGCCAACGGCGACACTCCGCGGCAGCCGAATACATCGCTGCCGCGGCAGGACTGCCAGGCGCGAGCCGGTGGTGACGAAACTGGTGGGGGTGCAACCACCGTGCACTCTCCACCCCGAAGTCCAAGATCGCCGACTCACCGGATCCACCTTGACAGCGACTCCACCGCATCATCGGATCCGCGAGCTCGTCGCGATCAGCGCCAAGTCCTTCACGATCGACAGCAAGAAGACGCTCGAACTCGCATTGAGCGACGAAGAGAAGCGCGGCGTCAATCCGACCAGCGCGCTGGGCCTTCTGTCGACATGCATGCGCCAAGGGAACCAGGCGACCTGCCGTACGCGGGGGGCTGCCCTGCGTTCACTCGTGAGCTGCGGCAAGTCCAGTGGCCCAGTAGGAAAACTTTCAAGCCAGATGTACCGGAGAAGTACGACGGCAAGGCGCACCCGTCGGAGTTCCTCAGCATCTACACCATCGCGGTGCAGGCTGCCGGATGACGATACGACAAGATCCTTGCCAACTACTTCCCACTGGTACTCAAACCCAACGTCAGATCCTGGCTCATGCACTTGCCGGACAACTCCATATCTTCCTGGGCGGATCTGTGCCATCAGTTTGTCGGCGCCTTCACAGGCGGCCACAAGCCTCATGGCCAAGAGAGTGACCTTCATCTGCTCGCCCAGAAGGAAGGAGAGCCCCTGCGCAAGTACATTCAGAGATTCAGCAACGTACAGCACAACATCCCAGATATCCACCCTGCCGCGGTAATCAGCGCGTTCCATCAGAACGTGCGGAACCGCAGGATGCGGGAGGAGATGGCGATGTGCAAGATCAGAGACGTCAGTGAGCTATATGCCCTGGTCGACAAGTGTGCACGTGCTGAGGAAGGGAGGAGACTCCCCGGAGAGAATATAGGAGCAGGAGGATCTGACAGTGAGGATACTGCCCCGGCAAGGAAAAACCGGCGGCGGAATAATAGAAAGAAGAAAGGCAAAGAGGTGCTAGTTGTCGAGCATTCCGGCAACGGAGGTGGCGCCGGGAAAGCCAAAGCTGGTAGCTCCGGCAAGGAGATTGCCGTAGAGGCTGTGGCGGTCGCCGACAAGCAGGACGGTACCAACAAGCAGTACTGCAAGATCCACCGCTCCAAGGGCCATGACCTCCAGAGCTGCAAGAAGGTTGAGCAGCTTGTTGAGCAGCAAAAGGATGAATACGAGCGGCGCGACAAGGAGAAGGCCCAGGAAGGTGCTGGAGTATCCGGTAAGAAACGTCCCGGCCGGGGGGGGGGGGCGCCGCGGCAAGGCCAAGCAGCGGCAAGGAGACAGACTTCCCCGCGGCCGCGACAAAGATGAAGATGACGACGACGACGAAGATATAGATGATGATGAGACCGACGAGCAGGAGTTTCAGAAAGCCACAGAGGTCCTGTGCATTGACGGTGGTGCTTCTCTGCATACTTCGCACCGCCAACTCAAGCAATGGGTGCGGGAGGTTAATGCAGCAGAACCACCCATCGAGTCAAGCAGGACCCTGAAATGGTCCAGCACGCCTATCATCTTTGAAATTGAGGACCACCCTGATCGCATAACTGTGGTCGGGTGCTTGCCGATGTTGGTTTCACCAACTATCCGCAACCTCAAGGTCACTAAGATCTTAGTTGACGGCGGGGCCGGCTTGAACCTGATCTCCTCCGCGGTGCTCCAGAAACTCCAAATCCCTGACAGCGAGCTCGAAGAGACTGGCACATTCCAAGGAATCAATCCGGGAAGGAGCAAGCCGAAGGGAAAGATCACGTTGCCGGTAACATTTGGCAGCGAGCTGAACTTCAGGACTGAGAGGGTCACGTTTGACGTCGCTGACTTCCCATTGCCTTATAATGGGATACTCGGCCGTCCAGCACTCGCCAAATTCATGGCAGCCTCTCACTATGCCTACAACGTGCTGAAAATGCCAGGCCCGATAAGTGTCATCTCTGTCCCTGGCGACAAGAAGGATGCTCTTATCTGCGCCGACAAGATCTACCGGGAAGCAGCAGCCGCAGCGGATCACACGTCACTTGCCGCTGAAGCTCCCGGGGGGAAGAAGAAGACCAAGTCCGGCAAGAGATCTGATGCCCACTCCGGCAAGCACACCTCTTGGGAGTGCTGCGCTACCGTCGAGGACGCACCATCGAGCTCCACCGGCAAGTGTAAGAAGGCAATGGCAGCTCCACCTGAGACCAAGAAGGTGTCCGCCAAGGAGGACGGCACTGGTGGTACCTTCACCATCAGTGCCACTCTCGACCCCAAATAGGAAAGCACGCTCGTTGCTTTCCTGCGGGCGAACGTCGACGTGTTCGCGTGGCAACCATCTGACATCCCCGGTGTTCCCAGGAAAGTAATTGAGCACCACCTGGCCGTCTGTCCTCATGCGCGGCCCGTCAAGCAGAAAGTCAGGAAGCAGGCAGTGGAGCGCCAAGAATTCATCGCAGAAGAGATCATGAAATTGGAAGCAGCAGGCCTTGTCAGAGGAGTGCTCCATCCTACGTGGTTGGCCAACCCTGTAGTCGTGCACAAAGCTAACGGGAAATGGAGGCTTTGTATCGACTTTACCGATATCAATAAAGCTTGTCCCAAAGACCCATTTCCCTTGCCGCGCATTGACCAGATTGTTGACTCCACGGCCGGATGTGACTTGCTTTCATTTCTTGATGCATACTCAGGATACCATCAGATCTTCATGGCAGAAGAAGATGGGGAGAAGACTGCATTCATCACACCATGTGGCACCTACTGTTTCATACGGATGCCCTTCAGTTTAAAGAATGCTGGTTCAACATTTGCGAGGGTAGTCCATCATGCTTTTGAGCTGCAGATGCACAGAAATGTGGAAGCCTACATGGATGACATAGTGGTCAAGAGCAAGAACAGGGCGACCCTGATTCAAGATTTAGACGAAACCTCCACAAGTCTGTGCAAGATCAACCTCAAGCTGAACCCCGAGAAGTGTGTGTTTGGGGTCCCCTCCGGCAAACATCTCGGGTTCTTTGTGTCTCAGCGGGGAATTGAAGCCAATCCCGACAAGATCAAGGCCATTGAGCAGATTGAAGCACCAAAGCACGTCAAGGATGTACGAAGGCTTGCCGGTTGCGTGGCTGCTCTCAGCAGGTTTATCTCTAGATCTGCTGAGCGCGCCCTGCCGTTTTTCAAAATATTGAAAAAGGCAGGTCCAATGAAATGGACTCCAAAAGCGGAGGCTGCGCTGTAGGACTTGAAGAGATATCTGTCCTCCAGTCCAACACTTGTCGCACCTAGGCCAAAAGAGAAGTTGCTGCTGTATATAGCGGCAACCAATCAGGTGGTTAGTGCTGCGTTAGTGGCGGAGAGGGAGGCAGATGATGAGCCTGCAACCATGGCAGACGCGTCCAGCGACAAGCAGTGGGCTTCACCAGCAAGCTCTAGTCCGGCAGGCTCTTATCCGGCAAGTTCTGGTCCCGACAAAGATGGATCTGCGCAGACGCATAAGGAGATGCAGAAGAGAATGGTGCAGCGCCCAGTTTACTTTGTCAGTTCCCTTCTGCAGGGGGCTAGGTCAAGGTACTTTGGTGTGTAGAAATTGCGTTTTGGCCTTCTCATGGCCTCGAGAAAGCTGGGCCATTACTTCCAAGCACATGAGATCACAGTTGTCACTCGCTTTCCGTTGAAGAGGATACTGCAAAATCCAGAAGCAACAGACAGGATTGTCGAGTGGGCACTGGAACTGTCAAGCTTTGGCCTCAAGTTTGAAAGCACTTCAACTATCCAAAGCAGAGCATTGGCGGAATTCATAGCAGAATGGACACCAACACCAGATGAAGAAATTCCAGAGACGAGGATCCCCGTCAAGGAGGCAAGTAAAGAGTGGCTAATGTACTTTGATGGTGCCTTCTCGCTGCAAGGCGCCGGTGCGGGCGTGCTGCTTGTCGCACCCACCGGAGAGCACCTCAAGTATGTGGTCCAGATGCACTTTCCCAAGGAGCAATCAACGAACAATACTGCAGAGTACAAAGGCTTGCTTGCTGGTCTCAGGATCACGGCAGACCTTGGGATTAAGAAGCTCATTGTCAGGGGTGACTCACAGCTTGTCGTCCGCCAAGTGAACAAGAATTATCAGAGTCCGTTGATGGAAGCTTATGTTGATGAAGTGAGAAAGCTAGAAGAGCACTTTGACGGCCTACAGATGGAACATGTTCCAAGAGCTCAGAATGACATTGCTGATGGCTTGTCAAAGTGCGCCGCACTTAAGTTACCTGTGGAACCAGGGATCTTTGTGCTCAAGCTGACTCAACCATCTATAACACCATCAACTGGACAGAGCAAGAAGAGAAAGTTGATTTCTGGTGACTATTTTCCGGCAGAGCTCCCTGAAGCCGCCGCCAAGAAGGTCCCCAAGGTCAACACCAAGAGTGCTCAGGAGCAGTCTGCTCCAGCAAGCCTAACGGTTTGTTCCGTTGAAGCAGACGCTCCCGACAAGCTTGGCTCCGGCAAGCTTGCCGGGGAACATCAAGCTCCGGCTGAACCGCAGGTTCTCGCCGTAGAAGCAGATGTTTCTGCAGTAGCAGAAGTGCCTTTAGTCCTTGTTGTCGAGCCACAAGCTCTAGCATGGGCACAGCAAATTGTCCGTTTCCTTCAGACAGGAGAACTTCCCCAAGAGCAAGAAGAAGCGGAAAAAGTAGCCCGGCAGTCGAGTATGTACCAGTTTGTCGACAACATACTGTACAGAAGAAGACTCAACGGCGTGAAATTGAAGTGTATTTGCCGGGAAGATGGACAGAAGCTGTTGGCAGAGATACATGGAGGCATATGTGGTCACCACATTGGCGCAAGAGCACTTGCCGGCAAAGCTTTCTGGCAAGGTTTCTTTTGGCCGACAGCCCACCAGGATGCAACTGCACAAGTAACCAAGTGTGAAGCGTGCCAGTTCCATTCCAAGCAGATACACCAGCCAGCTCAAGCTCTCCAAACGATCCCTTTATCCTGGCCATTTTCGGTCTGGGGGCTCGATATCCTCGGCCCCTTCCCCTGAGCTGTCGGGGGCTTTGAGTACTTGTACGTTGCAGTCGACTAGTTCACAAAGTGGCCGGAAGTGGAACCAGTGAGAAAGGTGACAGCACAGTCAGCAGTCAAGTTCTTCAGGTCGATTGTTTGCCGTTTCGGGATCCCTAAATGGATCATCACCGACAACGGCACACAATTCACGAGCCGCACCTTCATGCAGTACGTCCAAGATCTTGGCGCCAAGGTCTGCTTCGCTTCTGTTGCTCATCCGAGAAGCAACGGTCAAGCGGAGAGGGCGAATGCTGAAGTGCTGCGCGGGCTCAAGACCAGGACTTTCGACAGGCTGCGCAGGTGCGGAAAGAACTGGATTGAGGAGCTGCCGGTGGTTCTTTGGTCGGTCAGGACGACGCCAAATCGAGCCACTGGACAGACGCCTTTCGCTCTAGTTTATGGAGCAGAGGCAGTTCTCCCCACGGAACTCGTATACGGATCACCTCGAGTGCTCGCTTATGATGAGCTTGAGCAAGAGCAGCTGCGACAAGATGACGCGCTGCTCCTTGAGGAGGACCGTCTTCAGGCTGCTGTACGAGCTGCTTGATACCAGCAAGCTTTGCGCCGCTACCATAGCCGCAAAGTTAATGCCAGAAGCTTCGAGGAAGGCGACCTTGTTCTTCAGCGAATTCAGTCCGCCAAGAATTCCAACAAGTTGACCCTGAAGTGGGAAGGCCCTTGCCGGGTGAAACAAGTCACTAGGCCTGGCGTTGTCCGCCTTGAGACCGAAGATGGCATTCCGGTGAGCAACTCCTGGAACATTGAGCATCTTCGTAAGTTTTACCCGTAGGGCGCGGTTGCCAGAACCTGTTCTGGCAACCACCTTTTGTACAAGTCTTGCCGATGTTGCATGTAATCCTTTGTACAAAGCCGGGCGCAGATCCCGTGCATAAGTAAAGCTCATGTGCTCCGCACACCTTGTCAATTTCATGCATTACATTCTTTCTTGCATACATTATCTGACACTTTGTGCAGCACCTACCCCCGGTAAGCAATAACGAGACGAAAGGCCCCATATCTTTATTTTCTCTTCTTTCTTTTTCTCAAACAAAGGAAAGAAAGGTTCCCTCGCACACAAGTTTGCCGGGGGGAAAGGAGAAGATAATGGTATGGACCAGGCATCGTTTAAAGAAGGTTCGCCTTGCCGGGAAGCAAACGACAGAAAAGCTAAGTTGCCAAAGTTTGAGCAATTAGTTTTAATTTTTAAGTTATCTTCCTCGAACGACTGTGCTTTGTATGGAAAACCTGTGCCCGGAGGAACCAACTCGTAGCTAGTTGCGCCCTTACTTTGTTTCGAGTCCGCTCAACAACTTAAGTGTGTTGCAACTAGTCGCGACAAGGTTTCTTGTCGAAGCGGCACTGCCAGCAGGCTGCTGACGTTCCGCACTCAGCGCTCGCGGCTCGGGTGCCTGCGCCGACAAGTTCCCTAAAAGCGTAGGGTAAAACATACAAAGCTAGGGATCTAGTAACAGAAATAACATAGCGATCATTATCCAAAATAAAGTTATGTTACAAGATAACTTGTCGCTGCTCTAACACATTGTTCCCATGACATGACCAGCAGCGACAGGGAAAAAGATAAAACGGGCAGCCTAGTCTACGCGACCGCCCTCAACCCTCTTGATCTCGCTCACCTTGTCCACAATGGGTGCGACAAGGGCCTTGAGCGCTTCCAGATCGGCGTCGGGTGGCAGAGACCTGAGGACGTTGGTGAGGTTGAGGCCTGGGTTGCGGAAGGCCACCTTCACCAGCACCTTCTGAAGAACTCCTGCGCAAATCTTGCGCGACTCATCGGCCAGCTGCTTTGGGATCTTCTCCCGAAGCCACTGGAGGGCCGTCGCCACGCCCTTGAAGAACAAGCTGAGCTTGGCGCTGGGTTGGAGATGCTCGTCGGAAGAATACCCGAAGTCCTCCATCCCCAGCTGCGCCAGCTCCCCGTCGATGACTGCGGCGATATTCACCAGACCCTCGGTCAAGTGCTCCACTGTCTCCCTGAATGAGTTCTGGGTGACGGCAATGCTCGCCAGCAGCGCCTCGTCGGCCTTGATCTTCTCCGACAAGGTCACCTCTCGCTCCTTGGCGCCATCCAGCATCTGAGTCAGCGTGGCCAACTTCAGCTCGAGATCCGCGTTGGAGTCCTTGGCGGCGCTGAGCTCCTTGCTCCTCTCAGCGAGAAGACCTTGCAGCTCGCCGTGGGCGGCAGCATCCTTCTCGCGCTCGCGCTTGAGCACGGCAAGCTCCTCGCCGCTCGTCCTGAGATTTGCCCCCAGCTGCGCCACTTTCGCCTCCAGCTCTTTCTTGGCGGCCTCGGCAGCCACGGCAGCGTCCTTTGCTTCCTTGAGGGCCCCGCCAAGTTTTTGCTCGCGCGCGACGAGCTCCTGCTCGTAGCTGTCAAGATTGGCCTTCCGTTGCACCAACTCGCCTTCTCGCGCGGACTGCTTCTCGGCAGCAAGCCGTTGTTGCTCCTCAGCTTCAGCCTTCTCGAGGAGGAAGGTTGTGCGCTCCTCGGCGAGTTGCTCCCGCTCCTCCGCCAGGGACCGGAGAGTCTCCTGCCTGAGACCCCGGAGCTCCTCCGCGCGCTTCTCAATGTCGACTCCCACCTTCGCGACAAGCGCTTCTTGGGAGGCCAGCTTGGCTTGCCGGGCGCGGTAGAGCAACGTCAGCTTGCGCAGCAGCCGCTCCTCTTCAGGCTCGTCGCTGCTGCTGGGCGCGTCAACCAGCGTCAATCCGGTGGAAGCGAGCACCTCCCCGTCAAAGGCTTCTCCTTCGACCGGCGCCCTGGAGCTCGAAGCCCAGGGGAGCTTGATGAAGATGCCATCGCCGGCCTTCAGGTAGGCGCCGGGCTGTGGCTCTTCGTAGCCTGGATCTGCGGCAGCGGCAGGGGGATCGGCGGTCGGTGCAGCGCCTGGCGCTCCTGCGGCCTCGGTGCTGTCAGTACGATCGCCGGATCCCTCGCCGGCTTCTGCGGCGGCAGCCTTGGCGGCCTCTTCGCCGGCGGGTTCATCAATGCCGGCCTCTCCTTCAGCGGCCTCGGTTTCCATCGGCTTAGCGGCGGATGGATCTGAGGGACGAAGAAGGGAGAGAAGTCAAGAAAATATGCAAAAGGAAAGTTAGAAAAAGAAAAATCCAAGGGCAAGTTTGTAGGCAAGTGGATTACCTGTGCTAGGGTCTGCAGTCGTGGTCTCGACCACCGGAGGATCACTGGCGCTGTCCCTTGCCGGAGAATTGTCCCTTGCCGCAGAGTTCTCCCTTGACGGAGAGCGCTCCCTTGCCGGGGACTCCTCCCTTGGCGGCATAGTCGAAGCAGATGACACTTCGGGAGCAGCTTCCGGGCACTCCTGGTGAGGCTGTTCTGCTCCTACACAAATCAACAGTCGAGATATCAGTAGAGAGAAGAGCACCCATGAGCGCCTGTCAGCAAGAAGCAAACCATGTACTTACGCTGGGGGCTGCGCTAGGGGCTGCCTTGGGGAGTAGCTGCCGGGTGCGTCAAGGTGGTCTCGGACACACCCCCTGCTGACACAGTGGGATCGTCCTCGATGACAATCACCGCGGCCTTGGCTCTCTTCTCCACTCTCTGGGCCAGCGTCCTGAAAAGGAATGGATTCAGATCGAAGCAAGTCAGATACAAGACGAAAGCAACAAAGACAACAAAGGTTGAAGGATTACAAATACGACAAGGGGATCTGACTATTCTTCTTCGTCGTCGGAGCTGAGCGCGGAGAGATTGAAGTCCGGCTCGCCTCCGGTGCGGCGAGGCGGAGGAGTAGGCTCCCTTGCCCGCTTGGCAGGGGCAGGCGCGGTGGACCGGGAAGATCCCGCTCCGATTGCCGCAGCGGTGTGAGGTGCTCCCACATCAATAGTGCTTGCCGCGGTCGAGCGCGTCGCGCGCTGTGACGGCTGTTGACTCGTATGCCGCCCCGCCACATCCCCGGCCCTGCGGAGACGCCTCCTTGCCGGGGCCGGGGGCTCCGCCTGCGGCAGACTGTCTGAAGGTTCGGGCTCTTCCTCGCCGGGCTCGCTCGCCTCAGTTTCAGGGCTGGCAAGATCTTCCTCGCCGGCAAACTCCTCGCGCTCGGCAAGGCTTGCCGCCTCTGCTGCCTCTGCTTCCTCCACGGTGAACCCGAACTCACCCGCGGGAGCTGCTGCCGCAGCCTCCTCTGTCCTGGTGGCGATGCGCTGCAGCTCCGCGTCGGTGGTGTCGCGGGTGAGGCTTTTCTGCTCGTCAGCGCAGACCCGCACTTCTTCCAAGTTGTCGAAGAACGCCCGCACGACGTCATCCGCAGGCTCTTGCCAAGTTGGAACGATTCCGTGGGAATCGCACAACGGCATCATGGCGCAGATCCGGTCAAGCGAAGAATTATTGCACAATGGAACAACGCTCCTCGGCAAAACGAATGGGTGCTGGGGATCGCGTTTGAACAGCTCCAGGAGCATTGCATCCAGCTCCAGGACGGTGAAATTGAAATTGAGGCCTGGCCGCAACCTCATGATGTCCGCCGAGTTCTTAAATTCCCAGGCGGGTCTCCCCCTCTCCTACAGGGAGGCGATGCGGCGGCAAACGAAATCTGCGCCAATAGCGCCTACGGTGCACCCGGCAAGCCTGAGGCGAAGGATTCGGGTGATGGCGATCTTCAGCCTCTCGTCTTTCGGGGCCATGTTGCTCCAATCGTTGCCGCGCACTATGGGGGCTTGGCGCAGGGCAGTGAACGGCTGCGAGTTCTCCTCGATGATCCAGCACCACTCCGCTCTCCACTCCTCCCATTTGCTGCGAAGCTCACCCTCCAGATACGCTTCCTTCTTGCCGACTCTCGAGATCCAGGCGATCCCTCTGGCAAGTGGCTCTCCTCTCTCGACCCGAGGCATGAAGAAGTGGCGGAAAAGGGCTACATTGGGGTGGACTCCGACAAAGTTTTCGCACAAATGTGCGAAAACTGCCATGGTCAGGACGGCGTTGGGGGTGAAATCAAGGAGGCGGAACCCGTAGGTGTTCATTATGTCGCAGAAGAATTCCGAGAAGGGCAGGCACAGCCCGCAATAGAAGAACAATGCGAAAAATGGGTACCCGTTTGGAGCCAGTTCCGATGCGGCGGCCGGGAGCACCTTCGTGCGCGGGTGCGCTCGCGTCTCCGTCGACCAGAAGAGGTAATAGTACTCCCTCTGCTCCTTGGCGTCGAGCTGAGGGGGGAAGATGGCCCGCTCCTTCCGCAGCGCCGCGAGCCACTGCGCCTCGGCCGACTTCACGCCCTTCCCCTTGTCGGCTTTCGGAGCCATGGCGGAGGTGGCGGGGGAAGTCGACGGCGTTGGTGGTGCTGGTGGCGACCGGGGGCGGAGCGCTGCTCTCTTTCAGCTTTGAGAAGAAAGGGGGAGCGACGGAGATTTTCGAGGAAGGAGTAACAACCGGCGAAGTGGGGAAACTACCCCTGTTTCCCCTTCTTATAAAGAGGGAGGGGGCGGACGTTTCACCCTTCCGAATAAAGCACCCCCCACGATCTCTCCCACGATGCCGCACTCAACGCGTGCCGTTGGGGGAGGGCGCGGTGGATACGGAGTAAGATACGGCGTGGCCCAGGCCGCGTGTGCTCGTGCCCTGTTTTGGGCCTGGCCCAACAGTGCTCGGCATCGTTTATGGCCCAGGCCCGGGGGCTCCTGTCGATGTACTAGAGTAGGGGTACCCTAGTACCCCGAACTTGTGCATGGGCAGTTGCAGTCCGCCGCGGCAAGGGCTTGCCGGGTGACCGCCAAGATACTCCGTGGCTCCCTCGGAGCCGTTCAAGAACAAAGTACCCAAGTAAAGAAGACAAGGCCCCGGCAAGAGGAGCTTGCCGGGAAGGCCAACCGAGGAATCTCAAGGAACTTGCAGCGACGCACCACGCGTCCCAGCAAGGCCCGGCGAGCGACAAGCTTCCGGGCGCGACAAGACCACGACCGCGATAAGAAGCTTGCCGCGGCAGGCGGCCGCTCTGTGCCCACGCTCTAGCGCATCCACCAACGTGTCGCCCTGGGGGCCTTTCCAGGCGCGCGTGGCGGAAGGCTGTGCAGCCAGCGGTGCGCGGTGGCATGCGACGCTGACAAGATCGCCATCGTGGCGAATGGTGGCGCCCCTAACGGTCCTTTTCTGCACTGTTTGGGCGACACAGACGGGCATTTAATGCCCTTGTCCCCTGCCGTCAGGGTTAGGTAGGGTGCACTATGCAGACAACTATACCAACCACCTCTCTTTTTACGTTTTTACCCTTCTTTACATTGCCACCTGTCGGTGACCCCTTGAGCGTATAAAAGGAGGCCCATGTGCAACGTACAGGGGGTTCGGCTCAGTTCGAAGCAGAAACACTCACGCTCGGTCTCGTTAGCTGCTCACGTGTGCTGTAACACTCAGCGCTCCCGAGCAAGAACACAATACAATCAGACAAGTAGCAGTAGGAGTATTATCTCTCCGGAGAGCTCCGAAGCTGGGTAAACTGCTCGTGTGCTTCGCCTCGATCTGCTCTTCGTGCGACCTCCGCCCCCCGCCGAACCGAAAGGGTCTCAGTCCGCCGGTCCCATAGGTGTTCGTGGATCAGTTTCCCCGACACATGACTATACTAAAGTGCAAACATGCAACAACACTCATCATATCAAGAGTTCAAGCATGCTTGCCTGGTTCGGAGAAGTCGGAGTTTAACTGTGTGAAGTTTGCCGCTCCGTCACCTCCTCCGGTATCTATAGTATAAGAGAAATACGTACGTAACGTAAATACCATGAGTGTACAGAAAAGTGTTCCAAATATTTTTCAAATAAATATGGCAAACAACTAGACGAAAAAATAAAGATGACAGAAAAGGAATCAATCAAAAATCATTTTCTCTTAAAAAGTTATAAGAGTTTTGGTCCGAGGACCCATCTGTAATGAAACAGAAAGTTTCCAGGGGGCTCTGCGGAAAAGTCCAGAATAACGTTTCGTTTAAACGAAACAGCTGTGAGGCTGACATGCGGGCTCCACCTATCGGGTTTGAAATTTCAAACGGAGAAATAGAGCGTGACGGCGCCCAAGAGGTGCGGTGGTCGCCGGCGGCGATCCACGGCGAGGCAAGGTGATCGGGGGTTACCTTCGAGATCAGTGCACCATTCTGCGTCCGTGGGTGGTGGTGGTGGTCGCCGGCGAGCACTGTGTCGATGGCGGCCCTTGCTCCGGCGGACGGCGGTTCGGGCAGTCGTGGATCTCGCCGGAGGGAGCTGCGGTGATCAAATAGGAGTGGGGGTTAGTCTCCTAGTTGCTCGAGAGGGTTGCTGACGAAGTTAGGGCATTGGAGACGGCCTCACCGGAGCGAATCAAGGTGGAGGCCAAAGCGGAATGGGGCGGCCGGAATCAGGGAAGAAGGGCCCCTCGAGGCTCTCCCAGTGGCTAGGCGGGGTCTAGTAAGGTGGTGGAGTCGTGCGGGGGCGAGAGCAGGCTCGGGGGGTGCTATATGTAGCCGGCCCGAGTCGGTTGCCACGAACGGATAAGTCCGGCGAGTGGATTACGGCGGCGCTATGGCTGGACGGGCGGCTTAGGAGCTTGAGCATAGCCTTGGTGGAGTAGTGGTGCCATTTTAGGGTCCAGCTCAGCACGGGAGGAACGTTTACGGCCTGCCCTCGACGGAACGGCCGCACGGCCTGTCGGCGGCAGAGAACGCGCTCTGCGCGTGCCAGGCCACGGCGACGGTGCCGCATGCGTGCGCTGGCAAGGAGGTGGCCACGCGGAGCTACCAGGACGCTTGGGCGGCGCCGAACGGCGTTGAGCCGCCGTTTTTCTCCCTGTCGGCCGTTACGGTGCTACGGCCGCCGCAAAGCACATCGGCGCAGGCGGGCCAGGGTGCCACTGACGCCCGGAAGGCGCCAAGCGCGCGTGTGAAGCTCCGGACAAGCAGGCCAGGCTGTGAGCAACGTGCCAAGGGCACTGTGGACATGTGACTGAAGTTACTGACGGAGAATGACACTGACCTCTGAATTTACTGAATGTGAATAGTACTAGTGCATGCAAAGTGTTCGACAGAATGATTCTGGCATCTAGGGATTTTTCCTTAAGCTGATTTTTGGTGGAGTGGTCTCTTATTGCAACTAGAGGTTTCCTGAATTTTGGTGGAATTTTTGGAGAAGTGTAGATATGAATTTCACCAAATTTGGAAAATCTGGTCCAAACTTGCAGAGAGTGAAATTTGAAATATTTGAAAAGAAGATGAGTGGATCAAGATGGTTCTGGGTTGTGGGTACAAAGGACTATCCAGGGGTGTTGAGTTGAGGTCAAAAATCAAAAGCATTAGGGTACTTGCTTTGCAAATCACCTAGGCCCAAAAGAAAAGACAGAATTATTTTGGAAGGAGAAATAATTGGAATAAAATACAAAAATGGATTTTATTAGTTTGGACAGAATGCTTGGGTAGTACCAAAGTGGGAGGAGGGGTTTTTGGGGGAGTTTTACCATAGGAGGCATGGTAAAACCAGAGTGGATCAAAATCAAATGAAAGACCAAAAATCAAAAAGGTTTTGTTTTTAAAAGAAACTAAATTCAACAAAAAGATTTTTGAGAGGGCAAACTTAGAAGATGGTTTTTAGGAAGGGTTTAAATGACCTTCTTTCAAACCAAGCAAGGCTCTTTCTGAAAACAAAATTTCACAAAATTTTTGGAGTGTCACAGCACCTACCCCCTTAGGAAAAATCTCGTCCCCGAGATTTCAGATGATCCTTAAACAGGTGTGGGTGCTCTGTCCGAAGAAAATCCTCGCTCTCCCAGGTTGCTTCATTCTCGGTGTGATTACTCCACTGAACTCTGAAAAACTTAATGGTTTTCTGTCGGGTCCTCCTCTCAGACTCTTCTAATATTTTTATTGGGTGCTCCCGGTATGTGAGGTCCGGTTGTACGTCAATATTCTCATGTGAAACTTGCTTCTCTGGGTTGCTCACGTATTTTCTCAACTGCGAGATGTGAAACACGTTGGAGATACCGGATAAGTCTCCGGGTAGGTCTAGCTGGTAGGCTACCATGCCTCTTCGGGCCACTATATGAAATGGTCCGATGAATATTGGTGCTAGTTTCCCCTTAATCCTGAATCGTTGTAGACCCTTCATAGGAGAAACTCTCAGATATACCAATTCTCCGGGTCCAAAACTGATTTCCCGATGCTTTCGGTCGTAATAACTCTTTTGCCGACTTTGAGCTGTTTTGAGTCGATCTCTAATTGTCTTAACTTTCTCCTCGGCCTCCTTGAGCATATCTGGGCCAAAGATATGGCTGTCTCCGGTCTCTGACCAATTTAGCGGGGTACGACATCTTCTCCCATATAGAGCTTCAAAGGGTGCCATTTGCAAGCTGGCTTGATAGCTGTTGTTGTATGTGAACTCTGCATATGGCAAGCTTTCTTCCCAACTGTTCCCGTAGGTGAGGACACAGGCTCTCAGCATGTCTTCTAGGATTTGGTTTACACATTCCGTCTGCCCATCAGTCTAGGGATGGTATGCGGTACTGAAGGCCAGTTGGGTTCCCAGTGCCTGTTGTAGGTGATCCCAAAATATAGAGACGAACTGTGTGCCTCTATCGGAGATGATTGTCTTAGGGACTCCATGCAGGCAGACGATACGGGCAAGATAAAGTATGGCCAGTCTCTGAGTGGTGTAAGTTGTCTTTACCGGAATAAAATGTGCCACCTTGGTTAATCTGTCGGTTATGACCCATATGGCATCGTTTCCGTGTCGTGATCGTGGCAGTCCAACGATAAAGTCCATTCCAATCTCGTCCCATTTCCACTCGGGTATCTTATTTGGCTGTAATAGTCTGGCTGGTTTCTGGTGCTCGGCCTTGATACGTTGACAAGAGTCACATCATGCAATGAACGTGGCTATATCTCTCTTCATACCATGCCACCAAAAAAAATCCTGAAGGTCCTTGTACATTTTTGTCCCTCCAGGATGGATTGAATATGGAGCTGTGTGACTTTCAGTCAATATCTGCTGTTTGAGGTCCTTGACATTTGGTACGCATAGCCTCTCTCCGTACCACAATATTCCTTGCTCATCTATGTTGAATTCTGAGGCTCTCCCCAAACTCACTTTTCTTTTTATGCCCTCAATGCTGGGGTGTCCGTGCTGGGCTTCCTTGATCCTTTCCATCAGGGTAGGCTGTATTTCTATATTCGACACACTGCCTTCGGTAACCATTATTAGATTGAGTCGGGCAAATTCCTGCTGAAATTCTGGCCTCAACTTTGGTATACTGTCGTCGTCCATGCTGGTATTTCGACTAAGTGCATCTGCCACAACATTTGCTTTTCCGGGATGATAGTGGATTCCAACATCATAATCCTTCACCAACTCTAACCAGCGTCGTTGCCGTAAATTTAACTCTGGCTGGGTGAAAATATACTTAAGACTCTTATGGTCTGTGTATATCTCACAATGATTCCCAAGTAGAAAGTGTCTCCATTCCTTGAGTGCATGGATGACCGCTACTAATTCCAAGTCATGAGTGGGATAATTCTCCTCATGCTTGCGTAGTTGTCTAGAGACATCCGCAACTACCTTGCCTTCTTGCATCAATACGCATCCGAGGCCTTTCCGGGATGCGTCACAATATACCTCAAAATTCTTGTGTATATCTGGCACAATTAGTACTGGTGCCGTTGTTAATCTGCTTTTTAGCTCTTGGAAGCTTTTCTCACATGCTTCTGTCCATTCAAACTTCTTGCCTTTCTTGAGCAATTGTGTCATGGGCTTTGCTATAGTGGAGAATCCTTCAATAAATCTCCGATAATAGCCTGCCATTCCCAAGAAACTCCGTACGTCCATTACGTTACCTGGTGGTTTCCAGCCAAGTACGGCCTTGACTTTTTCCGGGTCCACTGCAATACCTTCTTGGGTTAGCACGTGGCCCAGAAAACCCACCTGCCTTAGCCAAAATTCACATTTGCTGAATTTGACGTACAGTTGATGTTTCCTGAGTTCCCCGAGTACAACCTTGAGATGTTCGGCGTGCTCTTCTGTTGTTTTGGAATATATCATAATATCATCAATGAATACTACAACAAACTTGTCCATATACTTCATAAATACATTGTTCATGAGGTGAACAAAATATGCGGGGGCGTTGGTTAGCCCGAATGGCATTACTGTGAACTCATACAGTCCATATTTGGAGGTGAAGGCGGTCTTGGGAATATCTTCTGTTCGTACTTTTAATTGGTGGTATCCTGATCTCAAGTCAATTTTTGAGAAGACTTTGGCCTGTGCGAGCTGATCGAATAAATCATTTATTCGGGGCATTGGGTATTTGTTCTTGATTGTGACCAATTTGAGAGCCCGATAATCAATACACAACCTCATTGTTCCATCCTTCTTCTTGGCAAATAAAATTGGAGAACCCCAAGGTGAGGAGCTGGCTCGTATGTTCCCTTTCTCCAACAATTCTTTTATTTGCTTCTTCAACTCTACCAATTCGGATGGTGCCATTCTGTAAGGTTTCTTGTAAATAGGAGCGGTTCCGGGTGCTAGCTCAATGCTGAATTCTATCTCTCGGTCTGGTGGCATGCCTGGTAGTTCTTCTGGAAATACGTCTGGGAATTCACATACTACTGGAACCTTGTTCATCTCGGAAACATCCACCTTGTTTATTCTAGGTTGCCGAGGTATTTGTCTCTCTTTGGCTGAAACTTTTATTTTCTTCCCATGATGGTGTGTGAGAATCACGGTATGGTTGAAGCAGTCAATAAAACCTTTGTTGGTGGTTAACCAATCCATTCCTAGGATCCAGTCCTTTGCTTTCTAGTACAATAAGGTTGGCGTAAAACTTCAATCCTTCAAATTCAATAATCACACCTTGACAGTAACTCTGGGTCACTTGCTTAATTCCAGGGGACTTGATGATCATTGATTTTTCCAAGGGAAGCATCGAAAAATTATTTTGCCAAGCAAAACTTTTCGAAACAAATGAGTGAGAAGCTCCAGAATCAAACAAAACCACGGCAGGTATTGTGTTGACGGGGTACATACCGAGTACGATATGTGGGGCGTTCTGTGCTTCCTCTCGGGTCACGTGGTTCAAGTGACCTTTCCGGTGGTTGTTGTTGGGGTTGAAATTGCTTCGCTTTGGTGCTGAATTATTGCCACCATTATTGAGCTTCGGGGTTGAGCTACTTGGCTTGGGGCACTGCTTGACATAGTGCCCTTCTTCTCCACAAGCATGATAGGTAACGCCTGGGCGATAGGTGAATTCTTTGTCTCTTGCATGGAAATTCTTGATTGGACGTGAATTTTCCGTCGGGGTTTTGTGTGTTCTACCCTTCTGAATTTCCGTCTTGTTTCTGGGGTTGCGAGCAAAAGTAGTCTGGTCCCTTTTGCGTTTGCGGAAATCTTCCAGGCTATGTCGCTCATTTTCCAGAGTAATGGCCTTATCCACCAGTGTTTTAAAATCTGGAAAGGTATGCACAACTAGCTGGCACTTAAGGGCAGGTGCCAAGCCTTCCAAGAATTTTTCCATCTTCTTGCTCTCGGTCATGCGTTCTTCATTGGCGTAGTGAGACAGCAGAGTGAATTGGTTGTTGTATTCTGACACTGTCATGGCCCTTTGCTTGAGTTCATCAAATTCTTTCTTCTTGATTTTCATGACGCTCTTAGGAATATGTGCCCCACGAAAACCTTCCTTGAAATTTTCCCATGTGA
This sequence comes from Triticum aestivum, assembly GCF_018294505.1. Classification (NCBI taxonomy): domain Eukaryota; kingdom Viridiplantae; phylum Streptophyta; class Magnoliopsida; order Poales; family Poaceae; genus Triticum; species Triticum aestivum. The sequence continues at coordinate 588,027,803 of NC_057795.1, forward strand.
TTTCATTTTCGTTGGGGTGCATGTGCAGGAAGTTTTCCCACCATGATGTGGCTGCTCCTATGAGATAATGTGGTGCATACAATACTTTTTCACGGTCTGAACACTGTGCGATAATTAATTTTCTCTCCATGTCTCAAGCCAGTCCTCGGCCTCAAGAGGCTTGTCAGTATGAGAAAATGTTGGAGGACGCGTCTTTTGTAACTTAGATAATTTGGATTGCGATTGATACTGACCATGGTTACTTCCCATATTGATGAATTGGTTCATCATTTCTTGGTGTTGATGCTGACTCTGTTCATACAAACGACAAACTTGTGTAAAAGTTGTTTCACTGCCCTGTTGACTTGTCTGACCCTGAGTGAAATTGTGGTTCTGCGGTGTGCCATAATTTTCTTCTGGCTGAGTTGGCATGGAGCGCGTCCAAGGACGAGACATCTTTCACTCTGGGGATATATTTTGTGAACTCGTAAGATAAGAAAGAGAGCCGCAAAAATCAATAAAATCACACACAAAGAGCATTTTAAATTCTAGGATATTTTTGGAAACACACGATTGCGCGCGGAGAAGGACTATTACATATCTTACATGCGGGCATAATTATACATTACATCACTCAGGATATGCGCACATAAACCTGACATGTTATTTAAACTAGTGCACTCCTCCAGATCCTACATAATGCGCAAACAGGCTACTTCTCACAACCTATGTACATATAAACATATTACACAAGTCGATACATCGCATGGCGTCTACGCGTACTCAGTCGGAGATGGTGAGGATCTGCCTTGGCCTGCCGAGGGTGAGACGCAGTGACGTTGGGGAATCAACTTCCTCCTCACTAACAGGTTCCAGACGAGGAACGCTGCCTGAGCTGATGGAGTAGGTGTCGTAGGTAGAGTACCCTGAATAAAAGTGGGCGGAATAGGTGGAGTAGCACGTATGGGAGTGGGTGCAAAAAGTGGTGCAGCGCGAACGGGAGTGGGTGCAATAGCCTGGTTGAATTCCTCAGTGGTAGGTAGACGACGTGCAGTAGCGAGAATGGTAGGCGAATGAGAAGCTGAGGACGAGATAAAGGTCAGCGGTGGAGCGGTGTGTAGGAGTTCCCTCCTGTTAGCAGCACAGCCATGAACTGAGTCCATGCGGACAGCTACGAGGTCGTCCACCATGTTGTCAAAAGCTGCCTCCAGGGCTCGGAGGTACTCGACAAGCATCTCAAAGGCCTCGTCTTGCTCTCATCTGGGGCAAGAGAATGAGTAGTGACAGGTGTAAGGAACATGGCATGGAAGGTAGCGATAGCGACGGGTCTTCATTGTAGGAAGGACATCCCGAAGACGAGCTATCGCCTCGCGGGCTGCCATCTGCATAGCATGCCTCTCTGTAGGCATGGCTCTCCCCAAGAAACGGAAGCGGCACATCTCAACACGCCCTCCCCTGAATTGCACCGCGGCTTGGTGCATGGTCAGACTGTCGTTGATCTTGTGTGGATAAAGCGTGAAGACTGGGCGAACGGATGGCCCCATCACGACCTGAACGATGAAGGAGAGGAGTTTGACGAACCCCTCTGGCATGTTGGCGAACATTTGAGACTCGCAGTCGCTGCCAGTCATCTACAAAAGTAGGCAAAAATTCTGAGTGATCAGATCATAAATTTTTATGCTGACTGTCAGAAAGATGACTACATTTTGTAAAAACAAGAATAAACACTGTCATGCTAATAATTAAATTAGCGATTGCACCTAGTGGCTTCCTACAGTCAGCCTGGCTCTGGTTACCAAGTCTGTCACGACCGACTTTTTCAATAAATAACTATTGAGAAAATCGATCTTTAAATCCCAGTATAGGAAAAGTCATCCTTCTGGTAGACAAAGCTTGATAAACAGAGAACCAGTAGCATCAAATATATTACAGGGCTGAGCTAAGGCTGCTCAACAATTTATACAAACTTGCCAATATCTTACATAAGGGCGGTTATGACACAGGGGTGTGGTGGCATGCTACTAGCTCGAGGATAAGTGGTGGATAACTTGACTCCTAACTGGCAGCTCATCGAGCGTCAAGGTGAGGCTCGATGAATTTTATTCTGGGGTTGCGGAAGCGGATAATACAGTGATCAAAACAGGATCGCACGGGACTGACTGGGACTCCTCTAGGCGTCGGACTCGCTATCAAACTCTTCATCCATGAGATCACCTTCATCAACATCTGGACAAATCAACAAGCCAGGTGAGTACTTTGGAAGTACTCGCAAGACAGTTCGGACAAAAGATATAATCAATGAATGCATGAATGCGTCATGAATAAAGGATGATGCTCATATATCAACGATAATATTGCAGGACTTGATAAATAAAATAAATGACTGAAAACCGATCGGGTGTCTGGAGCGACGCCTCGAAAGGTAAATAAATAAAATGCATGCCACAGTCGGGCGTCTAAGCGACACCACATAAAGGGCTTAAAAGAAATGCCACAGTCGGACGTCTGAGCGACATCACATAAAGGGCTTTAAAAGAAATGCCACAGTCGGATGTCTGAGCGACATCACATAAAGGGCTTTAAAATAAATGCCACAGTCGGACGTCTGAGCGACATCACATAAAGGGCTTTAAAAGAAATGCCACAGTCGGACGTCTGAGTGACATCGCAGATAGGGCTTGCAACAAATGTAAATAACAGACATGCCACCGTCGGACGTCTAAGCGACATCACTGACAGGGCTTGTAATAAACGTAAATGACAGGTATGCCACCGTCGGACGTCTGAGCGACATCACAGACAGGGCAGGTAATAAATGTAAATAACAAGATTAGTCCATCCACAACAATAATCTTTTAATCGGATGTATCACACATAAATCCCACCGGAGTTTTGTCACTGAGGATGATACCTGACAAGATAAGATGAATATAGTAATTGAACAAAGTACAAGATAATTGAAAGATTTGAGACTCTGCAGAGTTTGGATGAACTGACCACAGCCAACGGATTTTCGTAGTCACGAAGGACTAGTTCTGTTTACGGTATTTCAGTAGAAACACATTTAACTAGTACACACCCATTCCACCTCACGATGCCAAGAATCACCCTGGACAACGTCCAAGAAAAACTTTGAGACGGGGAGGCCACAACCTCGAATAGCATGGGATCAAATTTCTATACGCGCGCTCTAAGGGGTGCCCCCCTCTCGGTCCCAACCGGAAACACCCATGCCCCCTGACCGGATGACGAGCTTTAATCCAGGGCCATGGAACCCTCATCCCGGCCTCTCTAATTGGTGTTTACCAGGAAAACAATTTGCAAATTACTATGCCATATTCCTTTCGGAAAACATGTGACAGTATAGGAAGGAATGAATGGAAATGTGATTTGTTTGACGATGACATGGAAGTCAAATAATCTGGCATAAGACTGGCATGTCACAACACTGCCATCTTACCCATCCTCATGCCAAAACATGGCTATGCAAATATGTATCCAACAACATAATGCTTTCCGAAACTTACTTTCCGCTCATGTGCATGAAATATAACTTTCAAAGTGTTGTTCATAAACATGCCATGACTATACTAAAGTGCAAACATGCAACAACACTCATCATATCAAGAGTTCAAACATGCTTGCCTGGTTCGGAGAAGTCGGAGTTTAACTATGTGAAGTTTGCCGCTCTGTCACCTCCTCCGGTATCTACGGTATAAGAGAAATACGTACGTAACGTAAATACCGTGAGTGTACAGAAAAGTGTTCCAAATATTTTTCAAATAAATATGAGAAAAAACTAGACAGAAAAATAAAGATGACAGAAAAGGAATCAGTCAAAAATCATTTTCTGTTAAATAGTTATAAGAGTTTTGGTCCAAGGACCCATCTATAATGAAACAGAAAGTTTCCAGGGGGCTCTGCGGAAAAGTCCAGAATAACGTTTCGTTTAAACGAAATGGCTGTGAAGCTGACAGGCGGGCTCCACCTGTCGGGTTTGAAATTTCAAACGGAGAAACAGAGCGCGACGGCGCCCGAGAGGTGCGGTGGTCGCCGGCGGCGATCCACGGCGAGGCAATGTGACCGGGGGTTACCTTCGAGATCAGTGCACCGTTCTGCGTCCGTGGGTGGTGGTGGTGGTCGTCGGCGAGCACTGTGTCGACGGCGGCCCTTGCTCCGGCGGACGGCGGTTCGGGCAGTCGTGGATCTCGCCGGAGGGAGCTGCGGTGATCAAATAGGAGTGGGGGTTAGTCTCCTAGCTGCTCGAGAGGGTTGCTGACGAAGTTAGGGCGTCGGAGATGGCCTCACCGGAGCGAATCGAGGTGGAGGCCGAGGCGGAACGGGGCGGCCGGAGTTGGGGAAGAAGGGCCCCTCGAGGCTCTCCCAGTGGCTAGGCGGGGTCTAGTGAGGTGGTGGAGTCGTGCGGGGGCGAGAGCAGGCTCGGGGGTGCTATATATAGCTGGCCCGAGTCGGTTGCCGCGAACCGATAAGTCCGGCGAGTGGATTACGGCGGCGCTGTGGCTGGACGGGCGGCTTAGGAGCTTGAGCATAGCCTAGGTGGAGTAGTGGTGCCATTTTAGGGTCCAGCTCAGCACGGGAGGAAGGTTTACGGCCTGCCCTCGACGGAACGGCCGCACGGCCCGTCGGCGGCAGAGAACGCGCTCTGCGCGTGCCAGGCCACGGCGACGGTGCCGCATGCATGCGCTGGCAAGGAGGTGGCCACGCGGAGCTACCAGGATGCTTGGGCGGTGCCGAACGGTGTTGAGCCGCCGTTTTGCTCCCTGTTGGCCGTTACGGTGCTACGGCCGCCGCAAAGCACGCCGGCGCAGGCGGGCCAGGGCGCCACCGACGCCAGGAAGGCTCCATGCGCGCGTGTGAAGCTCCGGACAAGCAGGCCAGGCTGCAAGCAACGTGCCAAGGGCACTGTGGACATGTGACTGAAGTTACTGACGGAGAACGACACTGAACTCTGAATTTACTGAATGTGAACAGTACTAGTGCATGCAAAGTGTTCGACAGAATGATTCTGGCATCTAGGGATTTTTCCTTGAGCTGATTTTTGGTGGACTGGTCTCTTATTGCAACTAGAGGTTGCCTGAATTTTGGTGGAATTTTTCGAGAAGTGTAGATATGAATTTCACCAAATTTGGCAAATCTGGTCCAAACTTGCAAAGAGTGAAATTTGAAATATTTGAAAAGAAGATGAGTGGATCAAGATGGTTCTGGGTTGTGGGTAAAAAGGACTATCCAGGGGTGTTGAGTTGAGGTCAAAAATCAAAAGCATTAGGGTACCTGCTTTGCAAATCACCTAGGCCCAAAAGAAAAGACAGAATTATTTTGGAAGGAGAAATAATTGGAATAAAATCCAAAAATGGATTTTATTAGTTTGGACAGAATGCTTGGGTAGTACCAAAGTGGGAGGAGGGGTTTTTGGGGGAGTTTTACCATAGGAGGCATGGTAAAAGTAGAGTGGATCAAAATCAAATGAAAGACAAAAAATCAAAAAGGTTTTCTTTTTAAAAGAAACTAAATTCAAGAAAAAGATTTTTGAGAGGGAAAACTTAGAAGATGGTTTTTAGGAAGGGTTTAAATGACCTTCTTTCAAACCAAGCAAGGCTCTTTCTGAAAACAAAATTTCACGAAAAAAATTTGAGTGTCACATTTAACTCATTAAGACAAGCTCCAAGATCACAAGACCTCTACAGTCAGCAAAAGTGCCATGTCAGTCGACAGAAATAAAGGACAATTGACGGAGAAAAGCTAATCTAAGACTGCTATCGAATCAAATATCCAACAAGTAGTCTCAGGGACTACACCCAGTGGGAGCACTTAGCGTGCCCCCACTGGTTCAGATAAATACTCAGTAGGGTCTGCCTAGCGTGAGTCCAAAAAAAAGAGAGATACATTCTAAGACCGCAGTCGACTGCCAGCAGTCGACCGTGGTCTCGGGGAATACACCCAGTGGGTGCACTTAGTGTGCCCCCACTGGTTCAGATCAATACTCAGCAGGGTCTGCCCAGCGTGAGTTCAGACAGTCTACTAAGATTCAACTCAAGTCGAGTGGAATGGAAAATTTTCCAGGCTATATGCAACAAAACACCCCAGTGGGTGATCAGATATAAGACAATATTCGACAGGTCAGTCGGAGTCTTGCTGACCTAAACATTGGCCTGAAGGGCAGTACTGGCGTTGTAGGCCACCTGGCTAGCCTCGTGCACCACCTTCACCTGCTCCATGACAAGGTCCACCTGGCGAAGAGCTTCCCTGGCTACACTCGGCGAGTCATCCGGACTCGGATACACAGTAAAAAGTGATGGTTACAGAGCAGCTTGAGCGGTCGCCGAGTCAGAGGTGTGAAGTTGCACTGGAGCGGCAGGAGTCGGAGCAGTCGAGCCCTCCGGACGATCAGTCATCAGCGGGCTGGCGAACATGACTCTGGTCCGAACAGGCTCCCCGGAGTGTTCGACCACCGCCTCGAGCTCCGGTGTCGACTGAGGGACCTGAACTTCAAGCCTCCTCCTGCCGGAGCTTCCACCCTTCCTCCTCCTCTCCCGTAGAGGCGGCTCTTCTTCATCGTCAGGGAGCACAACAACTTCTTCCAGAACTACAGAAAGAGAGAAATGACAGAAAATCTGCCGATTGACGATCTACTCAACTCAATGAGGCTTGGTCGATCAGACTTACCGACTCGTGAGGTGGCCTCTTCATCTCATGGTGCCTTATCAATGTCCATGTCAGTGGCAGCAGAGGTGGGACTGGAAAGACACACGAATTGGTTGGTCAGAACAAGAAAATCTTCAGTCGAGCTACGGAAACGCAAACAAGATACTCACCCCGAAGCAACAGGGACGTCCATCTTGATCCGTGGCAATGTCTTTCGAGCTTTGGGAGGAGCGACTTTAGGCTGCTTGGCCACCTTCTCCGTCGGCTCCAGAGTCGACGTTCGAGCGTGCTTCTGGGTAGTGGCACTCGGAGCCACGCTTTTCCCGCGCCCGCCAGACGGGTCATGCTGCTGTTTGGATAGACGTTCAGAATGAGGCGGCGAGTCGACCTCTTCCTCCTCGTCCAACTCCTCGCTCTCCTCCTCCTCCTATTCTCTCGGAGACTCCCACTCACCACTCTCCTCAGCACTGTCCTCCCCTCCTGGTATTGTGCCAAAGCATGTTCACCCTTGGGCATTGAATGCATCTCAGTGAATACCTGCAAAGCAAACCGATCGAGCAAGAGTCAGCCAACATCAAGTACAGTCGGAACGCGAGCGGGAAACAGTCGGAACAAAGAGTGTACCTTGTCGGGTGGGTTGTCTTCACCAAAAGGGGCGACCCGCCTGGATCCTCTTGGGTTATCTTGGTTGCCTGTGATGCCCTTCAACCACAAAGCTACGGTTTCGGGCGGCACTTCTTCTAGATGGACCCGAGCGGTGTCGTCCGGTCCAGAATACAGCCACATCGGGTGATCGCGAGCCTAGAGAAGCTGGATGCGCTGAATGAGGAACACTTCCAGCAAGTCCAGGCCGGTAAGGCCATCATTGATGAGCTGAACCACTCGGTCCACCAACATCCTCGTCTCCATGGTCTCGGCAGCGGTTAATTTCAGCGGAGCAGGAGTCTGGACACGATCAAACAAGAAGGGGGGAAGACCGATCGACTGACCTAGAGCTGCGACATCCTGGCAGTAGAACCAGGATGACTGCCAACCCCTAACAGATTCAGGAAGAGTCACAACGGGGAAAGAGCTCCTATTCCTCTTTTGAATACCTAAACCCCCGCACATCTGGATGACGTGGGTCTTTGAGTCACTCGACTCCGCCTTTTTTACCGATTGAGAGTGAATCATGAAGATATGTTTGAAGAGGCCCCAGTGCGGTCGGCACCCTAAGAAGTTCTCGCACATCGATACAAACGCAGCCAGGTACGTGATGGTGTTGGGAGAAAAGTGGTGGAGCTGAGCGCCAAAGAAGTTCAAAAATCCCTCGAAGAAAGGGTGCGGAGGGAGCGAGAAACCCTGGTCGACGTGAGTGGCAAGTAGAACACACTCACCCGGTCGAGGTTGAGGTTCCGTCTCCCCCTTCGGAAGCCTCACCGCCCCCTTGGCAATCAGCCCGGACTCCTCCAGTTCGGCCAGATCCTCCTGCCGGACCGGAGACCGGATCCAATCGCCCTGGATCCAGCCCGGCGGCAGCCCCACGCGCGACGACGACCCGTGGCTCGGCTTCCTGCCCTTCGCCGCCCCCGTTGCCTTCTTAGCACGCTCTAGCGCCGCTGTTTTGTCCTTCACCATGGCATGGGAGCAACAGCGTCGAGAGCGGAGGCGCTGGGCGTGGTGGAGAAGCAGAAGAGAAACAAGGAACAACAGGCGTGCACAGTGCAAGCGCCTCGGCCCCGTCGCCTTATAAAGGGCCACTTCCGAGTGACTGGCCCGCGGGTCCAGGCAATCCCGTCAAATCCTGCAATAGATGCGCGCAGCTGTAGGATCAGAAGTATGTCTAGAGGGGGGTGATTAGACTACTTGACCAATTAAACACTTATCCTTTTTCCCAATTTTAGTCTTTGGCAGATTTTAGCTATCTTAGCACAAGTCAAGCAATCTTCACACAATTCAAGCAAGCATGCAAAGAGTATATGAGCAGCGGAAAGTAAAGCATGCAACTTGTAAGAATGTAAAGGGAAGGGTTTGGAGAAATCAAACGCAATTTGGAGACACGATGATTTTTGAGCCGTGGTTCCGATAGGTGGTGCTATCGTACATCCACGTTGATGGAGACTTCAACCCACGAAGGGTAACGGTTGCGAGAGTACACGGAGGGCTCCACCCATGAAGTGTCCACGAATAAGCAACCTTGTCTATCCCACCATGGCCGTCGCCCACGAAGGACTTGCCTCACTAGCGGTAGATCTTCACGAAGTAGGCGATCTCCTTGCCCTTACAAACTCCTTGGTTCAACTCCAAAATCTTGTCAGAGGCTCCCAAGTGACACCTAGACAATCTAGGAGACACCACTCTCTAAGAAGTAACAATTGGTGTGTTTATGATGAACTCCTTGCTCTTGTGCTTCAAATGATAGTCTCCCCAACACTCAACTCTCTCTCACAGGATTTGGATCTGGTTGAAAGAAGATTTGAGTGGAAAGCAACTTGGGGAAGGCTAGAGATCAAGATTCATATGGTAGGAATGGAATATCTTGGCCTCAAGACATGAGTAGGTAGTTCTCTCTCTCAGAAATGGTAAGCTGGAAGTGTATGTTTGTTCTGATGGCTCTCTCCATGAATGAAGAGGAGGTGGAGGGGTATATATAGCCTCCACACAAAATGTAACTGTTACACACAATTTATCAATCTCGGTGGGACCGAATCAACAAACTCGGTCGGACCGATTTAGTAAACCTAGTGACCGTTAGGGTTTTCAGTGGGACCGACATGCAACTCGGTAGGACCGATATGGTTAGGGTTAGGGCATAACGTAATCTCGGTGAGACCAATTACACAAACTCGGGACCGATTTTGGTAATAAGCCAACCAGAGAGTTGGTCAGGTAAACTCGGTGGGACCGGTTCGCTCATTTCGGTTGGATCGAAATGTTACGAAAAGGAAACAGAGAGTTTACATTGCAATCTCGGTGGGACCGATAGCTCACTTCGGTTAGACCAAAACGTTATGAAGGGAAACAGAGAGATTACAATTCCATCTCGGCGAGGCCGAGATCCCTATCAGCAAGACCGATTTGCCTAGGGTTTGTGGCAGTGGCTATGACATCTGAACTTGGTGGCGCCGGATAGAAAGAATCGGTGGGGCCGAGTTTGACTTTAGGTTTAGGTCATATGTGGATATGAGAAAGTAGTTGAGGGTTTTTGGAGCATATCACTAAGCACTGTGGAGCAAGAAACTCATTAAGCAACACCTCATCCCTCCTTGATAGTATTGGATTTTCCTATAGACTCAATGTGATCTTGGATCACTGAAATATAAAATGTAGAGTCTTGAGCTTTTGAGCTTGATCCAATCCTTTTATCCTTAGTATTTTGAGGGGTATCCACTTTCCTCATCCATGCCATGCCATTCATTGAGCTTTTCCTGAAATGTTCATCTTGGAATGATGTTAGCTCAGTGAGCTATATGTTGTTAGGAATTACCAAAACCACCTAGGGATAGTTGCACTTTCAGCAGCGTACATGGAGAAAAAGGCGGCACGGTAATCGAGGCATCGCTACTTATCCGAGCCGCTTGTTTTGGCGCTCTCTGGCCCACGCGCTTCTCCAAAAATTCATATCCCGCGAAATCTGGGATATGCCGCAGACAATCGCGCCCAAGATCTCATGCTCTAACACAGCACTCGATGCTTGATGTCACCAGTTCATTCGACGGCTCACTGAATGGATTAAGGCGACTGAGTTGACACCGATCTACCGATGCAAGCGTTCAGATTTGCAGAAAGCACTCGCAAAGGCCTGAAGATCGGAGCAGGCTCAACTTCAGCCTACTTTCCACTCGCACCTTAATCCATTCGGGGGCTACTGATGAGGATACAAACCTGGTCTAGGGTCATAGGCCTGACCTATACGTCCTACCCAAGGTCACTACCCCAGAAGATAAAAAGACCAAGAGTCAACAGGAGAGCACCGGTCGAGTACGTCGAGTGCAATCCACTCGACGGTCACCCCCTACCATCACTTGACTATATGGGGAGTCACTCGACTGTATCGAAGACCAGGAGTCGGAAGAGCACGCAACGGCCAGACGTTCACTCCATAGTCTTTATGAGCATTAAGAATACTTAAGACTGGCATTACCAGTAACGCCCCTTACTTTATGTACATTAAGCCCCTTGTAATGGAGGACGGCGGGGGTCCTGGCGCACTCTATATAAGCCGCCCCCACCTCTGGGACAAGGGTTCACACCCCCTGTAATACAACACACATAATCCAATCGACCGCCTCTGGGCACCAAGACGTAGGGCTATTACTTCCTCCGAGAAGGGCCTGAACTCATAAACCTCGTGTGTACACATTCACCATAGCTAAGATCTTGCCTCTCCATACCTACCCCCCTTTCTACTATCAGTCTTAGCACCACGACACCACCCTCGTGGACAGGGTGTGGGCCCCCTGGCCTTGATTCTTTCGCCAGTATTTTTTATATTTTCCAAAACTTATCTTCGTGGATTTTCAGGTCATTCCGAGAACTTTTGTTTTCTGCACAATAAACAACACCATGGCAGTTCTGCTGAAAATAGCATTAGTCCGGGTTAGTTTCATTCAAGTCATGCAAGTTAGAGTCCAAAACAAGGGCAAAAGTGTTTGGAAAAGTAGATACGTTGGAAACGTATCAACTCCCCCAAGCTTAAACCTTTGCTTGTCCTTAAGCAATTCAGTCTATAAACTGAAAGTGGTAAAGAAAAACTTTTACAAACCCTGTTTGCTCTTGTTGTTGTAAATATGTAAAGCCAACATTCAAGTTTTCAGCAAGTATTATGAACTAACCATAACTTAGGTCTCATAATTACTCATATCAATGGCATAATCAGCTAGCGAGCGATAATAATAAAACTCGGATGACAACACTTTCTTAAAACAATCATAATATGATATAACAAGATGGTATCTTGCTAGCCCTTTCTGAGACCGCAAAACATAAATGCAGAGCACCTTTAAAGATCAAGGACTGACTAAACATTGTAATTCATGTTAAAAGAGATCCAGTCAAGTCATACCCAATATAAAGGAATAGTAATGAATGCAAATGACAGTGTGCTCTCGAGCAGGTGCTTTTTAATAAGAAGGTGATGACTCAACATAAAAGTAAATAGATAGGCCCTTCCCAGATGGAAGCAGGGATTTGTAGAGGTGCCAGAGCTCGATTTTTAAAATAGAGATGAATAACATTTTGAGCGGCATACTTTCACTATCAATGCAACAACAATGAGATGGCGATATCTTCCATACTACATCCATTATAGGCAGTTCCCAAACAAAATGGTAAAATATTATACTCCCCCACCACCAACAAGCATCAATCCATGGCTTGCTCAAAACAACAAGTGCCTCCAACTAACAACAGCCCTGTGGGAGTTTTGTTTAATTATTTTGATTTGCTTTGATCTTTTTGGATCATGGGACTGGGCATCCCGGTTACTGGCCCTTTCTCGTGAATAAGGAGCGGAGTCCACTCCTCTTGAGAATAACACACCTAGCATGGAAGATACAGGCAGACCTAGTTGAAACATGAGCTGCTCGAGCATACAAAACAGAATTTCATTTGAAGGTTTGGAGTTTGGCACATACAAATTTACTTGGAACGGCAGGTAGATACCGCATATAGGAAGGTATGGTGGACTCATATGGAATAACTTTGGGGTTTAAGGAGTTTGGATGCACAAGCAGTATTCCCGCTTAGTATAGGTGAAGGCTAGCAAAAGACTGAGAAGCGACCAACTGAGAGAGCGACAACAGTCATGAACATGCATTAAAATTAATTCATACCGAGTACCAGCATGAGTAGGATATAATCTACCATGAACATAAATATCATGAAGGCTATGTTGATTTGTTTCAACTACATGCGTGAACATGTGCCAAGTCGAGTCACTCAATTCATTCAAAGGAGGATACCATCCCATCATACCACATCATAATCATCTTAATAGCATGTTGGCACGCAAGGTAAACCATTATAACTCATAGCTAATCAAGCATGGCACAAGAAACTATAATCTCTAAAGGTCATTGCAAATATGTTTACTTCATAATAAGCTGAATCAGGAACGATGAACTCATCATATTTACAAAAACAAGAGAGGTCGAGTTCATACCAGCTTTTTTCATCTCAATCAATCCATCATATATCGTCATTATTGCCTTTCACTTGCACGACCGAACGATGGGTATAATAATAATAGTGCATGTGCATTGGACTAAGCTGGAATCTGCAAGCATTCAACTCAAGAGAGAAGACAGAGTAATATGGGCTCCAAATTAAATCAACAATCATGCATATTAGAGCCTACTAAACATTTTCAATATGGTCTTCTATTCTCGACCCCCAAAGGAAAGGAAAGAAAAGAAAACTATTTACACGGGAAAGCTCCCAACAAGTAAGAAGAAGAACGAGAAATCTTTTTGGGTTTTCATTTTAATTAATACAAGCATGGAATTTAAACTAACTAATTTTTTTGGTTTTTCTTAAGGTTTATCAAACACACAAGAAGAAAGCTAGAAAAAGAGAATAAAACTAACATGGATAATATAATGAAAGAGTATGAGCACCGACAACTAGAATAGTGTGTGAACATGAATGTAAAGTCGGTGAGAAATACGTACTCCCCCAAGCTTAGGATTTTGGCCTAAGTTGGTCTATTGCCAAGGACCATAGCTACTCTCCCCGGTGTACTGAGGGGTGTAATCAGGATACCACTGGTTGGCATCTCCTCTGGATCCCACTGGTAGGATGATGCACGATAAGGGTCCGATGAAGGTTCCGGCTCAGGCTCAGGAGTGGATGCTTGGCCTCAATGAGCGTACACCGCTTCCGGCGTGACAAGATAATTAACTGCAGTCAAATCAAACAACAGAGGCGCAGGCAAAATAATAGTCTCATTGTGTTTCTTATTAAATCTCAAGTTATACAGGAGCATCTTATCATCATTATAAACAATAAACTCATGTGCTACCATGCTCCTATAATCTAAAATGTAGCGAGGCAATATTGTCTCCTCTTTCTCATGGTGCCTAATAGGTATCTCAAAATGTTTAGCAAGACGTGCAGCATACATACCTCCAAAGATGGGGCCTTTTGTACGGTTTAGGCTTGGCCGTTTAGAAATTACGGCACCCATACTAAAACTATTATCGCCAAACAAGGCATGGAGAAGAATAATAATATCAGGAACATTGAAGTTTCCACTATTTCCACGACCAATTAAGCATCGACTAGCAAATATGGCAAAGTAGCGTAAAACAGGAAAGTGTATGGTAGAGATTCTCGCATCGAAACCCTTCTTTGGATCCCCTACAGTGATGGTGTTAACAAAGCCATCAACATATTTACGATGTGGTTCATCTAATTTACCCTCTAAGGGTATTTACATACCACGCAAAAATTACGTAAAGACATTTCCCTGAATTCATCATATAAATGAAATGATACTAAAGGCGGTGACTTCTTAGGATAATAATAAAAGTTTTGCACGAAAGTATTGGTGAGTAAGAGATACTGATTGATCTGGTCGTGGAGGAAATCAGTGAGGCCTGCATTCTCGATCGAAGAATAAAAGTCTTCATAAATTCTGGCTTCTCTCAAGAAACCGTCATAGGGCCATTCAAACGGCCGTACTTCCGCTATGTGAGGAAGATTATACTTGGCCTTTTCCTTATCTTTAGCTTGTTTTTCCTGGGAGCCTTGGCTAGAAGAGCCCCTCAAAAATCTCCTTAATATTTTCTAAAAATTTCTGAAATTTTAGTAATTTCAAAATAAAAGTGAATAAAACTAAACAAGATTGGTAGCAACTACTCCTACAAGTGCCTAGAGCCTATATAATGCATTAGAATTGCTTGGGACCTCATAAAATTGACATGCAAGCTCAAGAACAGGGTCACCTATGCAGCAAAAATTTGCAATGAATAAAGCACTAGAACAAAAACTAATTGCACCAATGGAGGAGTCACATACCAAGCAACAATCTCCCAAAGCAGTTTTGTGAATGGAGCTTTGAGCAAGGAGATCGAAAATCGTAGCAAAATGAGCTAGAACTCGTTCTTGAGCTGGATGGTGAATTTTTGGGAAGAAGATGGAGTGTGTGGGTGCAGGAATAAGTGGAGGGGGGCCACTATGGGCCCACGAGACTGGGGGCGTGCCCAGGGGGTGTGAGCGCTCCCTCCACCCTCGTGGCCAGGTGCTTGCCCCCCTGCAGTGCTTTCAGTGCCTAAAATCCTCAAATATTCCATAAAAAATTATACTAAATTTGCAGGGCATTTGGAGCACTTTTATTTTCGGGGTATTTTTATTGCATGGATAATTCAGAAAACAGACAGATAATACTATTTTTGCTTTATTTATTCTAAATAACAGAAAGTAAAAAGAGGGTACATAAGGTTGTGCCTTCTAGTTTCATCCATCTCATGATCATCAAAATGAATCCACTAACAAGGTTGATCAAGTCTTGTTAACAAGCTCATTCTGAATAACACGGAACCGGAGAAATTTCGAATAACAATAAGTTACCTCAACGGGGATATGAACATCCCCAACAATAAGAATATCATACTTTTTCTTGATAGTAGGAAGAGGAAATTCAAAACCTCCAATAATGATAGTTGGACTTTTTCCAATAGAATTGATTTTATGAACTTGAGGTTGTTTCCTCGGAAATTGTACCATATGCTCATTACCATTAACATGAAAAGTGACATTGCCTTTGTTGCAATCAATAACAGCCCCTGCAGTATTCAAAAAGGGTCTACCAAGGATAATCGACATACTATCATCCTCGGGAATATCAAGAATAACAAAGTCCGTTAAGATAGTGAAATTTGCAACCACAATAGGCACATCCTCACAAATACCGACAGGTATGGCAGTTGATTTATCAGCCATTTGCAAAGATATTTCAGTAGGTGTTAACTTATTCAGTTCAAGTCTACGATACAAAGAGAGAGGCATAACACTAACACCAGCTCCAAGATCACATAAAGCAGTTTTAACATAGTTTCTTTTAATGGAGCATGGTATAGTTGGTACCCCTGGATCTCCAAGTTTCTTTGGTATTCCACCCTTAAAAGTGTAATTAGCAAGCATGGCGGAAATTTTAGCTTCCGCTATCTTTATTTTATTTGTAATGATATCCTTCATATACCTAGCATAAGGATTTACTTTAAGCATATCAATTAAGCGCATATGTAAGAAAATAGGTCTAATCATTTCAGCAAAGCGCTCAAAATCCTCATCATCCTTTGTCTTGGATGGTTTGGGAGGAAAGGGCATGGGTTTCTGAACCCATGGTTCTCTTTCTCTACCATGCTTCCTAGCAACAAAATCTCTTATCATAACATTGATTCTTTGATTGTGGGTTATCAAGATCAACAGCAGGTTCAATCTCTACTTCATTATTTTTGCTATGTTGAGCATCAACATGAACATTATCATTAACATTATCTCTAGGTGCATGTTCATCACCTGATTATTTTTGAACATCAGAAACAGAAATATCATTGGGTTCCTTAGGTGTGTCTACCACAGGTTCACTAGAAGCATGCAAAGTCCTATCGTTTTTCTTTTTCTTCTTTTTGTAAGAACTAGGTGCCTCTAAATTATTACTCTGAGAATCTTGCTCGATTCTCTTAGGGTGGCCTTCAGGATACAAAGGCTCCTGAGTCATTATACCAGTATAGTAGCCACTCTAACAGCAAAGTCATATTTATTATTTAATTCAACAAGCAAATCACTTTAAGCTTTAAGTACTTGCTCAACTTGAGTGGTAACCATAGAAGCATATTTGCTAATGAGTTTAAGTTCACCTTTAACTCTAGCCATATAATCACTCAAGCGTCCTATCTCGAAAGCATTATTCTTTAATTCTCTACCAACATAAGCATTAAAACTTTCTTGTCTAGACATAAAGTCATCAAATTCATCTAAGCATGGGCTATGAAATTTCGTAGAGGGGATTTCAACTTTATCATATCTATAGAGAGAATTTACCTTTACTACCAGTGTCGGGTTATCAAGACAATGTGTTTCCTCAACAGGCGGTATATTAAGACCATGTATTTCTTAAATAGGAGGTAAATTCTTAACATCTTCAGCTTTAATACCTTTTTATTTCATTGATTTCTTTGCCTCTTGCATATCTTCAGGACTGAGAAATAGATCACTTCTCTTCTTAGGAGTGGGTTTAGGAATAGGCTCAGGAGTTGGCTCAATTGGTTCAGGAATTTCCTCAGGAATTGGCTCAGGAGGAGTCCAATTATTTTCATTAGTCAACATATTATTCAATAATAATTCAGCTTGGTCAATTGTTCTTTCCCTGAAAACACAACCAGCACAACTATCGAAGTAGTCCTTGGAAGCATCGGTTGGTCCATTATAAAAGATATCAAGTATTTCATTTTTCTTAAGAGGATGATCAGGCAAAGCATTGAGTAATCGGAGAAGCCTCCCCCAAGCTTGTGGGAGACTCTCTTCTTTGATTTGCACAAAATTATATATTTCTTGCAAGGCAGCTTGTTTCTTATGAGCAGGGAAATATTTAGCAGAGAAGTAATAAATCATATCATGGGGACTGCACACGCAACCAGGATCAAGATAATTAAACCAAGTTTTAGCATCACCCTTTAATGAGAATGGAAATATCTTAAGGATATAATAATAGCAAGACTTCTCACCATTAGTAAACAGGGTGGCTATATAATTTAACTTGATAATATGTGCCACAACAGTTTCAGATTCAAGGCCATGAAAAGGATTAGATTCAGCCAAAGTAATAATCTCAGGATCAACAGAGAATTCATAATCCTTATCAGTAACACAGATAGGTGAAGTAGCAAAAGCAGGGTCAGGTTTCATTCTAGCATTAAGAGATTGATGCTTCCATTTAGCTAACAACTTCTTAAGATCATATCTATCTTTGCAAGCAAAAATAGCTATAGCAGCTTCCTCATTCATAACATAACCCTCAGGAACAACTGGTAATTCATAATAAGGAGGGGATTTCATCATCACTATCATCAATAATAGCATCTTCAATAATTTCATTCTCTCTAACCCTAGCAAGTTGTTCATCAAGAAATTCACCTAATGGCAAAGTAGTGTCACGCACAGAAGTAGTTTCATTATAAGTATCATGCATAGCAGAAGTGGCATCATCAATAACATGCGACATATCAGAATTCATAGCAGTAGCAGGTTTAGGTGTAGCAAGCTTACTAATAACGGAAGGAGAATCTAGTGTAGAGCTAGAAGGCAGTTCCTTACCTCCCCTCGTAGTTGAGGGCAAGATCTTGGTTCTTTCGTATTTCAAGTTCCTCATAGTGATCAACAGATATAAATCCCAGGTGACTCAAAGAATAGAGATATATTCCCCGGCAACGGCGCCAGAAATTAGTCTTAATAACCCACAAGTGTAGGGGATCGCAACAACTTTCGAGGGTAGAGTATTCAACCCAAATTTATTGATTCGACACAACGGGAGCCAAAGAATATTCTTAAGTATTAGCAGTTGAGTTGTCAATTGAACCACACCTGGATAACTTAGTATCTGCAGCAAAGTATTTAGTGGCAAAGTAGTATGATAGTAATTGTAACAGTGGCAAAAGTAAAGATAATAGTTTTGTGGTAACTGTAACAGTAGCAACGGAAAAGTAAATAAGCGAAACACAAGATGTGAAAAGCTCGTAGGCATTGGATCAGTGATGGATAATTATGTCGGATGCGATTCCTCATGTAATAGCTATAACCTAGGGTGACACAGAACTAGCTCCAGTTCATCAATATAATGTAGGCATGTATTCCGAATATAGTCATACGTGCTTATGGAAAAGAACTTGCATGACATCTTTTGTCCTACCCTCCCGTGGCAGCGGGGTCCTAGTGGAAACTAAGGGATATTAAGGCCTCCTTTTAATAGAGTACCAGACCAAAGCATTAACACATAGTGATAACATGAACTCCTCAAACTATGGTCATCACCGAGAAGTATCCCGATTATTGTCACTTCGGGGTTGTCGGATCATAACACATAATAGGTGACTATAGACTTGCAAGATAGGATCAAGAACACACATATATTCATGAAAACATAATAGGTTCAGATCTGAAATCATGGCACTCAGTCCCTAGTGACAAGCATTAAGCATAGCAAAGTCATAGCAACATCAATCTCAGAACATAGTGGATACTAGGGATCATACCCTAACAAAACTAACTTGATTACATGGTAAATCTCATCCAACCCATCACCATCCAGCAAGCCTACAATGGAATTACTCAAGCACGGTGGTAAGCATCATGAAATTGGTGATGGAGGATGGTTGATGCTAACGACAGCGACGAATCCCCCTCTCCGGAGCACCGAACAGACTCCAGATCAGCCCTCCCGAGAGAGATTAGGGCTTGGCGGCGGCTCTGTATCGTAAAATGCGATGAAACTTTCTCTCCGTTTTTTCTCCGCGAAACGGAATATATGGAGTTGGAGTTGAGGTCGGTGGAGCCTCAGGGGGCCCATGGGACAGGGGGGCGCCTCGTGGACAGGGTGTGGGCCCCCTGGCCTTGATTCTTTCGCTAGTATTTTTTATATTTTCCAAAACTTATCTCCGTGGATTTTCAGGTCATTCCGATAAACAACACCATGGCAGTTATGCTAAAAACAACGTCAGTCCAGGTTAGTTTCATTCAAATCATGCAAGTTAGAGTCCAAAACAAGGGCAAAAGTGTTTAGAAAAGTAGATACGTTGGAGACGTATCAACAACGAGGCCATCCTTGCTCGAAGGTGGAGGGGTGCCATTTGGCCCTCTCTAATCGCCTATAAGAGGGCGAAGGGGTTGAACCCCTAATCCACCGATGTCCTCTTTGAAAAGAGCTTGATGTCTACTACGCAACTTTATTCTTGTAGACATGTGTTGGGCCTCCAAGCGAAGTGTTTTGTAGGACAGTAGCAATTTTCCCTCAAGTGGATGACCTAAGTTTAATCAATCCATGGGAGGCATAGGATGGAGATGGTCTCTCACAAACAACCCTGTAAACAAATAAGAAAAAGCCTCTTGTGTCCCCAACACACCCAATACAAATGGAAAATTTTATAGGTGCACTAGTTCGGCGAAGAGATGGTGATAAAAGTATAATATGGATGGTAGAAATATATTTTATAATCTGAAAAAATAAAAACAACAAGGTAGCAATTGATAAAAGTGAGCACAAACGGTATTGCAATGCTTGGAAACAAGGCCTAGGGTTCGTACTTCCGCTAGGGCAATCTCTCAATAGTGCTACTATAATTGGATCATATAACCATCCCTAAAAGTGCGATAAAGAATCACTCCAAAGTACATATCTAGCGGAGAACATAAGAAGAAATTGTTTGTAGGGTACAAAACCAGCTCAAAGCTATTCTTTTAGATCGTTCTATCCAAGAGTTCATACTAAAATAACACCAAATAATTTTAGATTCATAATACTCAATCCAACACAAAGAACCTCAAAGAGTGCCTCAAGATTTCTAGCGGAGACAAGAACGTGCATCAACCCCTATGCATAGATTACCCAAATGTCACCTTGGGAATCCGCGAGTTGAGCGCCAAAACATACATCAAGTGAATCAATATGATACCATATTGTCACCACGAGTATTCATTTGCAAGACATATATCAAGTGCTCTCAAATCCATAAAAGTATTCAACCCGATTAAACGAAATCTCAAAGGGAAAACTCAATTCATCACAAGATAGAGAGGGGGAAACACCATATGATCCGACTATATTAACAGAGCTCGCGATACATCAAGATCCTGACATCTCAAGAACACGAGAGAGAGAGAGATAGAGATTAAAAACATAGCTACTGGTACAAACCCTCAGCCCCGAGGGTGGACTACTCCCTCCTCATCATGGTGGCCGCCGGGATGATGAAGATGGCCACTGGTGATGATTTCCCCCTCTTGTGGACTGCCGGAACGGGGTCTAGATTGGTTTTTGGTGGCTACAGAGGCTTGCAGTGGCGGAACTTCTTATCTAGGGTTACCTCGGGTTTTTTTGGAATATTTGGTGATTTATAAGGCAAAGAGGGGGTGCGGGAGGTCACCAAGGTGGGCACAACCCTCGGGGCAACCCCCTGGCGCGTGGCCACTAGATGTCTTCTGGTCCTTAAAAATCCACAAAAAAATTCATGGTGTTTGGACTCCATTTGATATTGATTTCCCAGGATGTAAAAAAACAAGCAAAAAATAGCAACTAGCACTGGGCACTGGGTCAATAGGTTAGTCCCAAAAATCATATAAAGTTGCTATAAAATGATTGTAAAACATCCAAGAATGATAATATAACAGTATGAATACTTCATAAATTATAGATACTTTGGAGACGTATCAGCGTCCCAAGCTTAATTCCTACTCGTCCTCAAGTAGGTAAATGATAAAAGAAATGATTTATGAAGTGTGAATGCTAGCAGAGTACATAAGTTTGATCAATGATAATTTCAGTCACTTTTCCTAGCGTCATAATAGCAATTATTTCTCATAAAACTCATCATGTTAAACTAGCAACCAATTCACATGTTAAGGTTCAGACAATGAATGCTCTTGAAACTCAACGACCTATATTCTTAGTCACCAAACAATTGCAATTCAACGTATTCAACAGAATCTAAGTAAGAGCTCCACATACTCAACCATCATATAGTCTTTTATGATTGCTAACACTCACCGCATACACATGAGCAAAAAGTTTCAACTAGACACATAGAAAGATAGGGGCTCATAGTTTCGCCTCCCAACATATTCACCTCAAGGGTGATGTCAACAATAATAACTCATGCTACCCATATTCAACTGGACATATGTGCCTAGATCTTTCCTCGCCACATGATGCTTGCCAAAGGAGAAAAACAAAAAGGAGAGACAAAACTTTGACTCTTGCATAAAAGTAAATACATAAAGTAAATGGTAGGCCCTTCCTAGAGCGAAGCAGAGGTTGCCATGCAGTTTTTGTTTGTATGCTCAACCCCTTAATGCAAAAGAATGGCATGTTATATTGCCCCTTATGATAGCAACCTTTATTATGTAGTCTGTCGCTTTTATTCTTTGCCATCACAAGTTCATACAACGCTCAATTTTCTCTTACACTAAATGATCTAACACTTTTTAGAAGCTATTTTTATTGCCTTATTGCACCGATGACAACTTACTTGAAGGCTCTTACTCAATCCTTAGGTAGGTATGGTGGACTCTTGAAAATAAGATTTGGGTTTAAAGGTTTTTGGATGAACAAGTGGTATCGCTACTTGGTGCGGAATTTTTGGATAGCAAAGATGGGGGGAAAGCACCACATGTTGAAGGATCTATCACAATATAACTTCTATGGGAATTTGAACAAACATAATTTATTATGTTGTCTTCGTTGTCCAAAGTCAACAATTTTGGCCTATAATATTTTGATGGGGGCTCACAATCACAAAAGATATCCAAGAGAGTGTATTTTCATGTGAAAGTTCTCTTCCTTCTACTAATCATTCATCAATTGCTTGTATGACCAATATTGTGATTGCCAAGACTCAAAAGATTTCACTTTCTAAACCCAATGTGAAGCTACCACTAGGCATGATATGAACATATAATTACAACTTCATCACATTCAATTTATTCAACAATTTACTCATAGGATATAAGTGAAGCACAAGAGTAGATGACAAACTACTCCAAAAGTATATAAGTGAAGATCAAGCGAGTAGATAAGTGAATAAGTAGCTAATTGTGGACTCCCTTTTATTTACAAACGGTCAGATCTAAGTATCTTATTAAAAAAGCAAGCAAAACAATATAAAATGACATTCTAAGAATAGCACACATCCTGTGAAGAAGCAAAAACTTAGGATCAACTGATAATTGTTGATGAAGAAAGGTGGGATGCCTACCAGGGCAACCCCAAGCTTAGATGCTTGTGACTTCTTGAAATATTATCTTGGGATTCCTTGGGCATCCCCAAGCTTGAGCTTTTATGTCTCCTTAATTCCTTTTATATCACGGTTTCCCTAAATCTTAAAAACTTCATCCACACAAAACTCAACAAGAACTCGTGAGATAAGTTAGTATAAACCAATGCAAAAACCTTATCATTCTCTATTAATTATTGCAAATCACTAAAATTATTATTCAACATTGCATACTAAATCCCTCTGCATATTAAATACTCCTATCCTCAAATAGAATCATTAAACAAGCAAACATATGCAAATAATGGAAACATGACAGCAATCTGCCAAAACAGTACATCTGTAAAGAGTGCAGAAGGATCAATACTTATTCAACTTAAAAAAATCTGAAAATTTAACACACTGTAGAAAATTTATCAGAGCTTATTGTGCAAAAGTTTCAACATTTTATCACATTCTGACTTTTCCCGGGAATTTTTGCAACAGCGACGAACTTTCTGTTTTGGAACAGGAACTCATATACTTGCAAAATAAGCATGGTAAAGGCTATCCTTGCCACTTTTATTGAAATAAAAGATACAAAACATTATTCTAAATAGAAATAAAATCTTAGAAAAATAAAATTACGCTCCTAGCAAAACACATATCATGTGATGGATGAAAATATAGCCTCAAGTAAGGTTACCGATAATGTTTGAGACGAAAGACGAGATGCCTTCCGGGGCATCCCCAAGCTTAGTTGCTTGGATCTTCCTTGAATATTACCTTAGGGTGCCTTGGGCATACCCAAGCTTAGGTTCTTGTCACTCCTTATTTTCCTCATATTGACATCTCACCCAAAACTTGAAAACTTCAATCACACAAACTTAACGGAACTTCGTGAGATAGGTTAGTATGATAAAGAGCAAACCATTTCACTTTAGTATTGTGAAAGACAATATTCATAATTGTTTCCACACAATGCCTACTGTAGCATATCATTTCCACAATTAATATTGAGAAATATAAGCCATAGAAACTAGGAAACAAGCAAACTATGCATTGAAAACAGAATCTGTCAAAAACAGAACAATCTGTAGTAATTTGTACTCCAACCATACTTCTTATACTCCAAAACTTCTGACAAATTAGGACAACATAGAGAATTTGTATATCTATCACCTGTAAAAGTTTCAGATCAAAATCACGTTCCAGTGAATTTTAAAAATTCCTGGACATAGTGCAAAAGTTTCTGTTTTTGCACAGATTCAAGTTAACTATCATCCACACTATCCCAAAGGCTTTACTTGGTACTTTATTGAAACAAAAGCAATAAAACATGATTACTAAAGTACCACAATTATGTTAACACATAAAAATAGTTGGGTTAAATGTTGGGTTGTTTCCCAACAATAGCTTTTCTTTAAAGCCTTTTAGCTACGCATGAAGATTTCAATGATGCTCACATAAAAGATATGAATTGAAACATAAAGAGAGCTTCATGAATCATAATTTCCTCTCTCATAATAATTTTAAGTAGCATCATGAATAGATTTATCAATATAACCATCACATAAAGCGTAGAAATTTTAATGATCCATAAGCATAGAAATTTTATTACTCTCCACATAAGAAAATTTCTTCTCATTCACAATGGTGGGAGTATCATATGAAACTCGAATCCTATAAATTGTTTCCACATTAAAAGAGTAATGTTTAGAAAAAGGGTAATTATAACTATGACAAGTTCTATAGATATAATCATCACTACTTTTTATAACATAGGTATCATCACAATAATCATCATAAGTAGCAACTTTGTTCTTATCATAGATAGGATGCATGCAATCATCATAAAAATTTGATCATTCAAACTAGGGGGGCTAAAAAGATCATCTTCATTAAGCATATCATCTCCAAGCTTGGGACTAACATTAATTGCAGCAAATAAATTCGCAAACATGTCATTCTCATCAAACATAGCATAGCCAAGCTTGTGACTTGGCATATCATAAGCATAATCACCGAGGGAGTCCTGGATTAGGGGGTATCCGGACAGCCGGACTATATACTTTGGCCGGACTATTGGACTATGAACATACAAGATTGAAGACTTCGTCCCGTGTCCGGATGGGACTCTCCTTTGCGTGGAAGGCAAGCTTGGCGATTTGGATATTAGATCTCCTCCTCTTGTAACCGACTCTGTGAAACCCTAACCTCCTCCGGTGTCTATATAAACCGGAGGGTTTAGTCCGTAGGACAACAACAATCATAATCATAGGCTATCTCCGAGGGTTTAGCCTCTATGATCTCGTGGTAGATCAACTGTTGTAATACTCATATCATCAAGATCAATCAAGCAGGAAGTAGGGTATTACCTCCATCGAGAGGGCCCGAACCTGGGCAAAACATCGTGTCCCCTACGTCCTGTTACCATTAGACTTAGACGCACAGTTCGGGACCCCCTACCCGAGATCTGCCGGTTTTGACACCGACATTGGTGCTTTCATTGAGAGTTCCACTATGCTGTCGATGTAAGGCTTGATGGCCCCTTTGATCATCTTCGATGATGCGGTCCAGGGGGAGGTTTTCCTTCCTGGACAGATCTTCATATTCGGCGGCTTCGTACTGCGGGCCAACTCTCTTGGCCATTTGGAGCAGATCGATAGCTACGCCCCTGGCCATCAGGTCAGGTTTGGAAGCTTATACTACACTGCCGACATCTGCGGAGACTTGATCTTCAACGGGTTCGAGCCCATGACAGGTGCGCCGAACAGTCACGACGGACATGACTTTGATCCACCGTCGGACGGTATTCGGGAGATCGCACCCGCGTTGGCGCCGGGAATCAATCTGGAGCAGATCGTGCCATCCGAGGACGGGTGGATGGACCCCACCATGGAGGCCGCACACTCATCGGCGTTGGAGCCGAATGCTGCTCCCACCTCCTGTGAGAGTGGTGTCATCAGACCCCCGGACTCTTCCCCGGTTGCAGGATCCAGCCTGAGCCGCATACTCGACCGCCCATGTCAAATTCATGGGACCCCAGGAACAGCATCCAATCATAACAATAGAGAATGTTGGGTCTTTAAATAGGTCGACAGGTCGGTGCCAGAAACGATAAGAAGGGGTCTCAGAGCAAGAAGCCCAGATCATCAAACAACACAGGGGAAAAGAAATTTCTTCCGCCAACCAAAACCATGAACACAACAAGCACCACCCACATAGGAGCGGACATGCACTATTCGGGACGACAACTCAACAAAGCAAGTTGCCCTGTCATATAAAAATACGACCGATCATCTTCGATCGACTAGACTGTCTGGCCAATATCAACCAGAGGTATTCCCCTATTGGCGGTGACAACAGTCCAAACTGGCTGCACCAGGACACGGCGCGCCCGATAGGGATTGATCACTCGAGGACCCACTAAAAAACTCATTTCAGTGTGTCATAACCAGGCGCGAAGGTCATTTAGGCCCCGCCTCTCTGGAGATGGTCTTCGGATCACCACAAAGTCGCCATACCGAAGAATCAACCTTCAACATTACACCTCTAGGCAGTAGCTATTCAAGCACTGCCAGGATAAACTGCGACTCAACGCATTATCACACAATGCCCACGACAATCTTAAAATACCAGACCCACATAATGTAGTCACAATTACGGGCAAGACCGAGCTTCACCTCGGCACCGAAGAGTATTCGGCCACTTTAGCAATAGAAGCAGCGAGCCGCGGCTTTTTCAATCGAACCTTGATTCGACAGCCAAACTCCCGGACACCGATAAAGGAGTCCGAACTGCTTCACGATACCTCAGCCTGATCAAGGCTCAAACAAACCCTCTAACATAAGCTGGGCGGGCCACATTCCACTGCTCAGCCGCTGCGTGTCACACACACACACCTTTAGCATTTTTTGCAGGTTTGCCTTTGCGCATAACTGGACCGGCGACATGGAATCAGCTCGAACGGACAAAGGGGGAATCTTCACCCCACCGGAATACAATTCGGATACTACTTCAGACCTGTGCACAGCTCCCTACCGCCCGGTCCCAACAGGTTCTGTCATCATGCCTCTCTTTTATAACATGCACCGTACTCATAGCCGTATTACTTGAATACAACATGTAGAGTCATTTGACGCTTATCTGCTATCATTTCTCACTGACATTTTGTCATAACGGCATCCGAACATCGTGTTATGCGTTAAAACGCCAGGGGCCTCATTGCACCCGCACTATGGCAACAAAGTCCGACCACCTTCTCGGTCGTTCGGCACCCCGAACTTGTAGCATTATATGCATCGGCTCTGAATCATGTCTTGGGTCATTAGTTCGGTTTGCCCGGCTCCCATGTTTTGGTACCTTACGTTCTGGAATATCGGCTAAGGTAGCGCTGGGAGAACTGCTGCGATTGTGTCCTGGTTCTTCCGGAAAAACACCTTAGTAGAGAAAGCCGAAAACTGACTGTCATGATAAGGCGAGAGCTGGTCAGCTGTTCGAGAGGTTGTAAAATCTTTAAGGATTTATTCTGCATAATGCCATAAGAAAATGCAGAGTGCAAAGGATCGGTCAACCAATCAGGCGTTATTAGAGCCCCTCGTGCGGTCTTCCGAACACCAAGGGTTGCGCCTCCCATACTCGAATTCCTATGGCTAAGTGAGAGTAATAAAGCCCTATAGTCTGATTGCGTGGTTCGCTGTGCTGAACACCTCCTTTATGGACCCAAGAATGGGGTAAAGAGTGTTTAGGTGTATCCCGAACACCCCTGTAGTTCCTACGTGGGGGCAGAAGCCGACGACTGGCCAACTCTCAAGACTAATATATAAAATGGCCGTGCAGGAATAAAATTTTCACAAAACAGGCAAATACATAAAAGTGACTTTGTCCCGCCTTACAAAGGACAGCATGACTGCCTTTAGGGAAAAATAATGTCTTTCGCACATTGCTCTGCCACAAGGCGGGCCCCTTTCAGGACACCATCATAATATAATTTGGGCTTGCGGTGCTCCTTCCCCTCCGGCGGCCCCTCGGTCATCAGCTTCTCAGCATCCAGCTTCCCCCAGTGCACTTTCGCACAGGCAAATGCCATTTGTGCACCTTCGATACAATTCGACTGCTTAATGACGTCCAGCCGAGGGCAGGCACTCACAAATCGCTTCACAAGCCCAAAGAAACTGCTTGGAATGGGCTCGACGGGACATAGCCGGATAACCAAATCCTTCATGGCTAGTTCGGCCGCCTGGTGCAGTTCGATCAGCTGCTTCAGCTGGTCGACAAACGGCACCGGATAATTCGACGCCAAATACTGCGACCAAAAGAGCTTCTCCGCAGTCTCCTTGTCCTCAGCTCGGCAGAATTGGGCAGCATCAAATATGATGCACGGCAGATCCGCAAACGCCCCTGGAGAAATCGGGATTCAATGGGTCACCCTGAATCTTCCCTGCTATCGCATATCAATCACTTTGAATAAGAAAAAGCCTTACCAGCCGGAATTTTCTGCACCTCCTGAATATCCTTCAGAGCAGCCTGGGCTTCCTCCCGAGCATCATTTGCGGCTTGGAGAGCTTGGACGAGTTCGGATTCTTTCAATGATAGACTCTGCTCCAAAGTCTTGCTTTTCTTCACGGCCTCTGAAGCTCTCGTTCAGCTTCAATGACCTTGGCCTCGTGCTTCTCGCGGAGAACCTGCTCCGCGGCCTCCTTCTTTTCGGCCAAGGCAACAACCTTCTTGAGCGCCTCAATTTCGGCATTTGCTCCTAGAGTGCACGATATAAATGCTTTAATTAGACACAACTACTTACTTGTGCTAAAACTTACTAAATTTTCAACATACCTTGTTTATCCTCCAACTTCTTCTTTACTCGACCGAGTTCCTCTTCGGTCCGCCCCAGACTCTGCTTAAGTCCGGACACTTCCGCAGTATGAGAGGAGGCAGTTGCAGAAGACGCCTGATTCATAAAGAAAGAGATATATGTCATTAGCTGGGTCTCCTGCGGATGGAAATTTGATCCCTTGTTCGGCTCCTATCCTCACTGAACAGTGTATCAGGGGCTACTATCTATACTATGATAGTCTTCCAAAAACTCCTAAAACATACCTCCAAGCCTTTTATAAGGCTAATGCAGGATTCATTCACTCCGCTCTCAGCGGCCTGAATCTTTTCTATCACCGCGCCCATAAGGGTGCGATGTTCATCGATGATGGAAGCGCTCTCCAGCGCTGTCGATAAGCCGCCCAGCACCTTTGGTCGGACAGAGGTCACAGGTGAAGCAGGATCGCCCCCTCCAGTCAAGATGGGCCGCCTGCCTGATCCCGGAACCTCAAGGGTCTCTAGGACTGTGTCCGGCCGTGGGCCGAATCCAAGATCGCCCCTGCCGCCGACGTCCATGGGAACCGCCGCTCCCGCGTGTCCGTCCTCCGAGGTACGCCTCACCTGGTCCAGGTCCTTTTGGGACGACACCTTGATGTCACAACCAGGCTGTGGAGAAGGGGCCCTTGGAGGCGTTTCGCTCTCCAAGGCATGGGAACTCAATGAATCCTCCGATGAGGACTGTTTGGCAGGAGATCTTCCCGGACTGTAAAAAGTACGATGAAAATCAAAATATTACACTTTAGTAATCCTGGATGCATGGACATGTTCGGATTTCATGCACTTACAAATTTACCAGGGGCTGGGATCCCACTCCGGGCTGCTGTTGGTAGCCGTGGTGGACGCCTCGGGGATGAGTGTTCTTCCCCTCTTAGGCGAATCTGCCTCTAACGATGAGCAGGCTGTCCTTTTCTTCCTTCCCCCCGTAGGGGACTCGTCCTCTTCCACCTCCTCGTACTCTTCGGAGGAGGGATGGTCACTGGAGTCTTCAGACTTCATGTCTGAGGCACCATGACGACGGAGGCCACTCCTTGTCTCCTTGGCCTCTTTGTTGGCCTCTTTCTTCGGCGCCTCGTAAGGCGCTGGGACTAGCATCTTAGTTAGAAATGGTCCTGCCGGTTCTTCTGGCAGTGGGCCGGACAATGAATCTGCCCCGCCTTCTTCGTCCATACCTGAGGTAATCATGGAAAAGCACATTAAAAACATCTCCCTCGGGACATACCAATGAAACATGTGGATGGCCAAGACATAATGATGACTTACCGGACTTGCGGGGTGGGACAGTTGGTACCCGCGGTCCGCGGCGGAGTCCGACCACGTTTTGCCGGACATAAAAAGCACCTTCCAGATGTCCTTGTGCGAGGAGCCTAAAAGCTCCCGCAGGATCTGGTGCTCGACTGGGTCATACTCCCACAAATTACAGCTTCTGTGCTGACAAGGAAGGACCAAGCAGACCAGCATCACCTGGACTACGTCAACAAGCTTGATGGCCCTGTCTTCCATAGCTTTGACGCACGCCTGGATTACCGACAGTTCGTTGGACGACGACCAGTTCACGCCCTTATTGGGCGAGGACGTAAGCCGCAAGGGGGCTCCAGATCGAAACTCAGGAGCGGCGGCCCATATTTTGCCGCACGGCTCAGTGATGTAGAACCACTACTGCTGCCACTCCTTGACGGAATCATTGAAAGTACCTGTCGACCATGTGACCTTGGGCATTCTGCTCACCATGGCGCCTCCGCACTCGGCATGCTCGCCGTTCACCACCTTGGGCTTCACATTGAAGATCTTCAGCCATAGTCCAAAGTGTGGCGAGATACGGAGAAAGGCCTCGCACACGACGATAAACGTTGAAATGTTGAGGAAAGAATTGGGGGATAGATCAGGAAAATTGATCCCGTAGTAATACATGATGCCACAAACGAATGGGTGAAGGGGAAACCCAAGCCCGCGGACGAAATGGGGGAGGAAAACGACCCTCTCATGGGGCTCCGCAGTCGGCACAATCTGTCCCGCCGTCGGAAGACGGTGGCCGATTTTCTTGGCCAAATACCCGGCCGCCCGCAGTTTTTTAATATCCTTCTCCTGGATGGAGGAGGCCATCCATTTGCCTCCTGCTCCGGATCCGGACATTTTCGGATAACCTTTGTTGGTGGGAAAGATGAATGCCTGGATGCTAGGGCTTGGGCGAAAGGAAAGGGATGAGCAGAAGGAGAAGAAGGCGTGGGTAGAAAGGAAGAAGCCTTTCCCCTTTATAGAGGCGATGAAACTTTGTGCCTCCCCACTTGCCTAATGAAATCTTCTTGTTCCCCACTCACCGTGATTGGTGTTATGGTTGGGTTACCCACGCCCGTATTGAAGAGAATACCACGATAAAGGGGCCACGATCTCTGCTTCAACAAGACGTGCCAAGGAAACCGCCGCGCAATATGCGAGGTAGCTGGTTAGGAGAAAACGGTTCGAATAATAACCGGACCATGGCATGCTATCACGCTGTGAAGAGTTGTCAGCAGATTAGATTTGTGAAATATTGTTCTCTCTATGGTGGTATGTGGAATTTTGTCTTGCAGAGCTGGACACAATTAAAGTGTTCGAAGATTACTTTGGAGTATTCGGACATGGAACCCACCTTGCAATACCAAATACAATCTGCGTGCCAGACTCATCGTCATTGAAGCCTGGTTCAGGTGCTACTAAGGGAGTCCTGGATAAGGGGGTATCCGGACAGCCGGACTATATACTTTGGCCGAACTATTGGACTATGAAGATACAAGATTAAAGACTCCGTCCCGTGTCCGGATGGAACTCTCCTTTGCATGGAAGGAAAGCTTGGCGATTCGGATGATAGATCTCCTTCTCTGTAACTGACTCTGTGTAACCCTAGCCCCCTCCGGTGTCTATATAAACCGGAGGGTTTTAGTCCGTAGAACAAGACAATCATAATCATAGGCTAGCTCCTAGGGTTTAGCCTCTACGATCTCGTGGTAGATCAACTCTTGTAATACTCATATCATCAAGATCAATCAAGCAAGAAGTAGGGTATTACCTCCATCGAGAGGGCCTGAACCTGGGTAAACATCGTGTCCCCAGTCTCCTGTTACCATTAGCCTTAGACGCACAGTTCGGGACCCCCTACCCAATATCCGCCGGTTTTGACACCGACAGCCATCCTCTCACTCAATGGCAACGAGCGCGTTGGAGCACTGAATTGCGACCAGAACAGCCTTTCTATTTCATTATCTTTATGATCCTTGAATAAGTTGGTCGCATCAGCCGTACTTTTTGCCAGATCCGCATACGCGTTTGCAGCGCTCCAAAGCCGATCCAGAGGAGCGTACTTCAGATCCAAGAACTTCATCCGCAACAAATAGGGGCTTCCAGCCGCGATTTCTCCACCCTATCGAAGCTCCTCCCACGTGTCTCTAATCTCAGAACGCGTCTCCTTGGCCGCATCAAGGTCCTTCTTCTGGTCAGCCGATTTTGCCTGATTCTCCTATTCAAGGAGCTCATACCGGCCGGCAATGTTCTTCAGCTCCAAAGCCATCTCGGCTATCTTATCTTCGCTTTGGCGATGAGCAGCCTGTTCGGCTCTCAAATCTTCAGCCGCCTTTAAGGCAGCCGCATTACTATCCCGGGCTTGTTCCTTGGCCAGGGCAAGTTCCGCCCTCAGGGCCTCCACGGTAGCAGCTCCGCCTGCAGCCAAAAGCATATTAACAATATGCTCCTCCTCTTAATATTCCCTAAAATAAATAAGGAAAAAAGAACACATATTCTGTGACTCGTCAAGCCGCTCATTTTCAAGCGTGATGTCGGCGTCCACCACATCAATCTCTCACCTTAGTTCGGCGAATTCAGCGGTCCGGTCTATTGCCGGCCCCTTAGCCACCTGTGCATGAATGCAGTGGGATCATTACTTAAGAGTGTGATCCTCCGTTTGCCGCCTAGGGCTGGTAACCAGAGTCTCAGGGGCTACTATCTATACGAAGCACACCTAGCACGTGCAGTACAACCGAAAAATTACGTATTGCATTACGTACCTCAAAGCCTTTGAGCAGGCTCACAAAAGCTTCATTCAACCCGCTTGTGGCAGATGAGATCTTCTCAAAAACCGTACCCATCAACGTAAGGTGATCCTCCGATAAAGCAGCTTGCTCCAAAAATCCCGTCAGTGTGTCTGGCTGGGCGTCGGACTGTCCTGGACCCTTCCTATTACCCCCCATGGGAGCCGAACACTCCGGGCTCAGGGCAGCCGAAGTATTAGCTTCTGGCCTCGGCGGATCCAGACTCCTCCGTGATGACACCTCAGGGTCGCCTGCCCCATGGGGCGGAGAGGCAGGTGGGGTTTCACTCTCCATCATCTCCGGAAGAAGGTCCCCCGAAGACGAACTCTGTTGAGAAGAGCTACTAGCCGAACTGCAAAGGATAGATCCTGGTTATTGTTCTTGGAGGAAGAAGAGATAACTTTTTATTCACGATTAACTTACAGCTTGGTGGGGGGCTGGCCCGTTTGCAGGCATAGTGCGGTGAGGATGCCCTTCGAGGCAGGGCCCCCTGGTGAAGTTTTCTTCCCTTGTTTAGGCACCTCCGTTTCCAAGTCTTCAGAGGCGGCCCTTTTGTTCCCACAGGGGGAGGAAACATTGGATTCACCTCCCCGGTTATCCTCCTTCGAGGAGGTAGTAATTCCCCTGGTTTGGATGCGCAATGTGTGAAGATCGGCTTCTTTATTCTTCCCATCGTCTTTCCCCGAGGGCACTTGACTTAGCGCACATCTAAGCGTCCTGGCTATTGCAGGACAAGGCGAGCCTTCGGGAAGTGGGGCCGGACACCTGATCCTTTCCGCCTTACTTAGCCAATCCTAGCCGCGGACAGGTTTTCAGAATAATGTTGTGATAAATGTAAAACAAAGTGTTCGATTACAAGGTCTTACTTGGGTATCTGGGCAGTTGCAGCTCAGGCCCGCATCCTCGGTGGCGTCCGAACACTTTATTCATGGTCCGAAGAATAACCTATATATCCCTTCAAGCGTCATGCCGAAGAAGTGCTGGATAGTTCGTGGACCTTCTAGGTTGAACTCCCACATACAGAGAGGTCGTCATTTGCACGGCAGGGTCCGTCGAACTAGCATTACCTAAATTATCCTGATAAGATTGATATCCCTTTCAAGAAGCTCCCGAATGCGTCTCTGCAATGTCGGTACGTCATTAGCAGGCCCCCAGTCCAGTCCCATGTTAGCCCACGACGCTAGTTGAGGCGGAAGGCAGGGGCAGCCGCCCACTTTGTGCCTCGGGGAGCTGTGATATAGAACCACCTCCGTTGCCACAGATCGAACACCTCTGGGAAGGAATCCTCTGGCCATGGGGCATCGGCGTTTCTGCTTATTGCAGCGCCTCCGCACTCTACGTGATGCCCCTCGATCACCTTCGGCTTCACATTGAAGGTATTGAGCCATAAGCCAAAGTGTGGGGTGATATGGGGGAAAGCTTCACACACGATGATAAATGACGAGATGTGAAGGATGGAATCTGGAGCTAGATCGTGAAAATCTAAGCCATAATAGAACATGAGCCCTCTCACGAAGGGATCAAGGGTAAAGCCCAAGCCTCGGAGGAAGTGAGAAATGAATACAACGCTCTCGTTGGGTTCGGGAGTGGGGATGACCTGCCCTAGAGCAGGAAGCCTGTGCTCCCTGAGCTTCGCAATGTCCTCCTCTGTGACAGAGGAAGCCATCCACCGGCCTTGAAGGTTGGATCTAGACATGATTGAAGGTTGTTGCCTAAGCTTGAGCTTCGGGTGTTGGAACTCGAGATGCGGAAAGGCGCAAGCGTGGTAAGAAAGAGGGATAGGCCTCGGCCCCTCTATAAAGGGGGTGAATATCAAGCATCCACGACGTGACCATTTGGGACTTGCCTAAAATTGAGGAATCATACCAACATGCGCAGTTGGGTTACCCACGCACGTATTGATGAGAATCCCGCGATAAGGGGAACCCGATCTCTGCTTCGACAAGACGTGTCAATAAAACCGCCTCGCAACATGTGTAGTGGCATGCTGGGAAAAACGGTTCGTAGTAACCGAGCTACGGTGTGGTGTCATGCTAGGAAAAGCTGTCAGCGGATTGGATTTGTGGAATATTATGCTCTCTACGGTGGTATGTGGAATTTATTTTGTAGAGCCAGACACGATACTTGTGTTAGAAATCTTCTATGGAGTATTCGGAGATGGAACCTGCCTTGCAATGTCGAAGACAATCTGCGCGCCGGACTCATCGTCGTTGAAGCCTGGTTCAGGGGCTAATGAGGGAGTCCTGGATTAGGGGGTATCCGAACAGCCGGACTATATACTTTGGTCGGACTATTGGACTATGAAGATACAAGATTGAAGACTTCCTCCCGTGTCCAGATGGGACTCTCCTTTGCATGGAAGGCAAGCTTGGCGATTCGGATATTAGATCTCCTCCTTTTGTAACCGACTCTGTGTAACCCTAACCTCCTCCGGTGTCTATATAAACCGGAGGATTTAGTCCGTAGGACAACAACAATCATTATCATAGGCTAGCTCCTAGGGTTTAGCCTCTACGATCTCGTGGTAGATCAACTCTTGTAATACTCATATCATCAATATCAATCAAGCAGGAAGTAGGCTATTACCTCCATCCAGAGGGCCCGAACCTAGGTAAAACATCGTGTCCCCTACCTCCTGTTACCATTAGCCTTAGACGCATAGTTCGGGACCCCCTACTCGAGATTCGCCGGTTTTGACACCGACAATCACTCTCATCATTAATAGTATGAATAGCACCAACGGTATAACAATTGCTATCATCATAATTTCCCAAGTTGGTGCCAAAAAGATTTTCAAGCTTATAATAAGTATCATTATCTTCCCAATTATAATCATCACAACAAGCAATAGGCATAACAAAATCATCATCAATAGTGCTCTCGGACATTCTGCCATAAGACATAGAAGCAATATCATCATCAAGTGCATCATCTTATTTTTTATCCATTTTCATGAGGAACAACAATAATAGGAGCAACATTATTTGGGAGACATACCTTTTTACCTCTATTATTTCTTCTTTTCTTCTTCTTCACCACATCATGTGTGGATTTAATTAATTTTTTCAAGCTTCTTATTGATGAGCTTGGTTGAATAGGGAGCTCCTCCTCGTCACCTATTTCATCATGAGAGACAATAAGAGGGGAAGTGGAAATCTTTATCCTTTCATTAGTATTCCTTTCATATTCTATTGGTTTTACCATCTTTCTATAGTTGGCAATATAAGCATTCTCATTACAATTTACCATGCAAAACATATAGATATTCTTTAGCTTAGTTTGAGTGTCCTCCGTGAGAATGAATACTTCAAATCAACTATTTTTATGTGTCAATTCTTCACTCCCCAAAAATATACAAAGCTCATTATAAAGTTCAAGGGTGATCAAGTTATTGCAATATTTGGACATGACTCGATCATGGAAAAGCATGCATTGGAATTTAAGGTGACCTACTTTATTGCGAAGTTCACAAGTAATAGGACAAAGAGAGCATAATTTTATAGCAAATTCATCTATCACTTTGAGCAAAGAATAGGTTCTATCATGTTTATGCTTGTTACAAAATCTATCTTCCCTATAAGGCATGTATTCACAAACTTTAAACACTCCACAAAAATTGACATTCTTATAGGAAACATTTTTTGTCATGACTTGTGCAATCATCATTAGCATTTTGGATATTCAAAGAATTCATACTAACAAATTGCAATCATGCTCATCATTCAAATATTTTGTGCCAAACATTTTATTGACTTCTTCTTCTAACAGTTGAGCACAATTTTTTGATCCATCATTTTCATGAAAGATATTATAAAGATGATCAGTAATATGATGCAACCTCAATTCCATTTTTATGTAGTTTTCTTTTGTAAACCAAACTAGTGGTAAAACAAGAAACTAAAAGATTCAATTGCAAGATCTAAAGATATACCTTCAAGCACTCACCTCCTCGACAAAGGCGCCAAAAAAGAGCTTGATGTCTACTATGCCACTTTATTCTTGCAGACACATGTTGGGACTCCAAGCGCAGAGTTTTGTAGGACAGTTGCAATTTTCCCTCAAGTGGATGACCTAAGGTTTATCAATCCGTGGGAGGCGTAGGATGAAGATGGTCTCCCTCAAACAACCCTGCAACCTATCTCTTGTGTCCCAAACAGACCCAATACAATGGAAAATTGTATAGGTGCACTAGTTCGGTGAAGATATGGTGATAAAAGTGTAATATGGATGGTAGAAATATATTTTATAATCTAAATAAATAAAAACAACAAGGTAGGAATTGATAAAAGTGAGCACAAACGGTATTGCAATGTTTGGAAACAAGGCCTAGGGTTCGTACTTCCGCTAGTGCAATCTCTCAACAGTGCTAATATAATTGGATCATATAACCATCCCTCAAAGTGCGATGAAGAATCACTCCAAAGTTCCTATCAAGCGGAGAACATAAGAAGAAAATGTTTGTAGGGTACAAAACCATCTCAAATCTATTCTTTTTGATCGATCTATCCAAGAGATCATACTAAAATAACACCAAATAATTTCAGATTCACAATACTCAATCCAACACAAAGAACCTCAAAGATTGCCCCAAGATTTCTACCAGAGAAACAAATACAAGAACGTGCATCAACCCCTATGCATAGATTACCCCAATGTCACCTCGGAAATTCGCGAGTTGAGCACCAAAACATACATCAAGTGAATCAATATGATACCCCATTGTCACCACGAGTATTCATTTGCAAGACATATATCAAGTGCTCTCAAATCCATAAAAGTATTCAATCCGATAAAACAAAATCTCAAAGGGAAAACTCAATTCATCACAAGATAGAGAGGGGAAAACACCATATGATCCGACTATATTAACAAAGCCCGCGATACATCAAGATCATGACATCTCAAGACCACGAGAGAGAGAGAGAGAGAGAGATTAAACACATAGCTACTAGTACAAACCCTCAGCCCCAAGGGTGGACTACTCCCTCCTCATCATGGTGGCCGCCAGGATGATGAAGATGGGCACCGGTGATGATTTCCCCCTCTGGCGGAGTGCCGAAACAGGGTCTAGATTGGTTCTCGGTGGCTACAGAGGCTTGCGGATGCGGAACTTCTCATCTAGGGTTACCCTGAGGGTTTTTGGAATATTTGATGATTTATAGGGCAAAGAGGGGGTGCAAGAGGCCACCGAGGTGGGCACAACCCACCAGGGCGCACCTGGGCCCCCATGCCCGCTCTGGTGGGTTGTGCCCCCCTTGGGGCACCCCCAGGTGCTTCTCTGGCCCACAAAATGTCTTCTTGTCCATAAAAAATCAACAAAAAGTTTCGCGGTGTTTGGACTCCGTTTGATATTGATTTCCTGCGATGTAAAAAACAAGCAAAAAACAGCAACTGGCACTGGGTCAATAGGTTATTCCCAAAAAATGATATAAAGTTGCTACAAAATGATTGTAAAACATCCAATAATGATAATATAACTGCATGAATACTTCATAAATTATAGATACGTTTGGAGACGTATCAAACATCACTTTATTTTTATAGCCTGATTTTTGTGGATTTTTTAGAAAGTTACAAATACATTTTTTGCCACTCTAAGTTTTAGAAAGTGGTTACACCGGTACCCTGGATCATTCAAATGGTCATATTATTATATGAAATTCAATGTGCATGGACGCGACCTCTAAAATATTACATTGGCCCATAATATTTCTGTTATGTAAGGATACAAGTCAATATTTCAATTAAATTGTACCAAAACTAGAAAGGAACCATTAATGGGGAAAAGGAAAGGGGTATGAATCATTGTGCATTTGCTCCTCTTTATAAACACTGGTGCGGGAGATATAGTTTCATAGAAGGACAACACCAAGAAAAAATTAAGTAATAGCAAGGCAGTCATGATGATGGCACTTATCAAGAAAAAGACACACATTCTCTACGATGTTGCTCTTTTGCTGATGTGTACAACTTTTCTGTGTGGCCCTGCAGCAGCTGGGAGGGACATAGGTAATTTCCAAATATGTTTCTTGAATGAGTTTCTCAATATTCAATAGACCCAAATGATTAAGTATCTTGTATTCCATATGGATTAATTTGTATGTTGTGGTGCTTCCTTCACTATGTTTAGGTACCAACGCTGCATTTGGAAACCAATGTTTTACTTACTCGGTATGCATGGACCCATATCAATACGCCGTTGATTATTGCAACAAAGAGTACAAAATACTTGGCTATGACGGGCAGAAAGGCTACTGCAAGAAGGAGAATAACGGCGTGTGTTGTTGTGTTGCTCCCTCCCTAATGTGAAAATCATGTTACACTATCATTTTATAGAAAACCATTGCATCTATTTGCTAGTCAAAATATCAATTTATGTGGATTATACAAGCATTTCAAAAAAGTATAGAGGTAGTTGCTTTCAAAGACCAACTATAGTAGCCGATCAATTCTTCAGGTAATATGACACAACAATGAGGCAGCTAAAAATTGAAAGTACTAATAATCTTTAAAAATTAAATCGGGGAGTGAATTGATGGAAATATATCAAAAAAATTGGTATACAAATTTTTTTCATTGAACGATGTTAGTTAATACGAATTGATGGATGTACAACTAAAAAATGTCATATTTCAACCCTAGACTATCACAAATGTCTAAGAATCAACCCCAAACTTTGAAACAATCTAAATTGCAATTCTGAACTGTCAAAGTCGATCAAGTTTCAAGTTTTCCTCTCCTCAAACCGGTTTTTGGTGATTTGAACTGATTTTGAATGATTTACCGCCTAGTCAGCTACCATGTCACCCAATATTCTTCTGAATATGTATTTTCTTACCTTTTGTAATATTTTTGGTAATAATTCTTGGAACTTCCCCAGATTGATCACCATGGTAATGTAGATTTGAAGTATTTTTAGGACACTTTAATTTTTTATTATATTCTGATAGAAGAGGTCGAATATGTATTTTGCTTGTATTTTTTAAGATAATGCCACATCATTGGGATGAACATGAGCATTTTTACTAGCAAGCATTTTCATAAGAGCATCCATTTTATCACTCAAAGTAGAAACTTCTTTGACATACTTTACATTCTTACCTATTGGAGCTCATTCAGTGTGCCATTGAGTATAATTTGCAATTATATTATCAAGGAGTATTGTTGCTTCTCCCAATTTGATTTCCATAAAAATGCATATAATGTATCCAAGATTGGTAATACAATAGCATGAAAGAATAAAAAAATATGGATACATTGGAGACGTATCATCCGCTCGTATGGAGTTCCCACACCGCTGCCAGATCAACTATTTCCATCCTCTGAAATCGGATCATGGATCACGCGCCCAGAGACACTAGAAACTCATCTAGAATACAAAACCCTAGCCACCGGACTTCATCTGGAGAAGGGATTGGCAAGGAGAAGAGGGCCATATTCCTCCCCACACACAAGGGGCCTACATCATCATCACCACTTTCATCAACATCATCATCACCACCGTCATCATCATCCACGTCCCTACCACTGTAACATCAGGAACCCTAATAATAGTACATTCAAAAAATTTAATACACTTCATGTTGATTCCAAATAATAGTACATTCGATGTTGATTCCAAATAATAGTACATTCGATGTACTAACTAGATCTTCATACTAAACCATGTTTCATATGTACAAAGTGTTTATCACACAAAGTATAGTTCCCCGCCCCCTACATTATGACAAGTATTTAGCCCTGAGCTGGAAAAGCCACACATTATCACAAATTCAAAAAAATGTTATATATATTATATGTAGTATAACATGTTCATAACCACACCATGCGTATCGCCATTATATTCATGCATGTGTCAGTTTAAAACATTATGATCTCTTATTCAAATATTTGAATCCTCTTTTATAATGTATTATGATCTCGGTTCATCTTTTACACCCACACAATCCTCTTCTCTTTGTAGCCAGCGCTAACTTTCTATCGTCCATGCACACACACGCCTCCCTCTCACCCTCCCTCGGCATTCTACCCATCGCGCACATTCCTTATATCTCTTTAGGTTGTTCACCCATGGTGTGTGTAGGCCCCGCAGCTCCTTATTTCCTACACACACCGATTGATATACCTCTCTAGCCAGGTGTACCTACCACAAACACATGCTTTTCCTCT
Organism: Triticum aestivum; assembly: GCF_018294505.1. NCBI lineage: Eukaryota > Viridiplantae > Streptophyta > Magnoliopsida > Poales > Poaceae > Triticum > Triticum aestivum. The sequence goes on from NC_057795.1 coordinate 588,068,490, forward strand.
TCTCACCGTCCATGCCCCCCTCTGTCTAATATGGTTCTACGCACATACACACTACCGCCCCTCTTTTCATCAATCTCATACTTATACCATTACACACTCCTCCCCCTCGATATAGTAGGCCTCTCGCACCATCTCCTATCCACATCCCTTTCTCTCTCTCTATCCTTCTCTCCGGGCCTTACTTGCTTATAACACATGCATGCATGTATACCGATCGATCTCCCTACACGTAGCTAGGTCAACTACAACATTTTTCCCCAGCACATGATCGACTTACCTCAGTAGTTATGTCTCTCCCTTTCTCTAACATGCGATGATTGATCTTCCTATGTAGTTATGTCTCCTTACCACAGCCATATCGTCCCCCCTCATCATCCGTGCATGCCTCCTGATCAATCTCTCTCACGCACGTGCAAAGACAGGCAGGCACCGTCTCTCTTATTGATATTGCAGTCGTACCCTCTATTTGTCTAGTAGGCCTCTCCCACCATTTGTGAGAAGCAAATCCACCACCAACCCTCCAACACTCTACCTCTGTCTCTCTCCCAACCTTATTCCTCTCCTACACATATGCATGGATGTCAATCGGTCTCCCTCAATGCATAGCGAGGTCTCTCTCCTTCTCCACACATATATCAGTTGATCTACCTCTCTATAGTTCGGCCTCTACGCCCCCTCCCCCACACCGATAGTCGAACACTGTAGGTAGGTATCCATGCCACAGAGACAAAATGCACCTCTCCCCTCTCACAATCTAGTAGGACAGCCGCCCTATATCTTTGACATGGGAAAACACAAATTCGATGGCACTCTTTATCGATCGCGCCCCCACGCACTTCACCCCTCTCTTTGATTCTATCGATATCTCATGCCGATGATCCCTCCACTCTCTTACCGTGGATCACCCCTCTCTATATGATATATCCAAGCCTCTGTTTCACACACATTGCTTATGTTATATTTTTTGTTTGAGGTATCATCGACACATTCCCTCTGCTTTGCATAAATCATCTCTCTCACACACACCCATGTACGTACCTGCACGTAGAGAAGACGTGCATCCACAATGCACGTACTCACCTCTTGTTCCCAACCACACCCACGAGGGGACACGGTGGAGCTCATTTCTATACGAAAAGGCAGCCCACGTGATAATTTGACGCATGTAGCAGTTGTTTGTCATGTACCATGTGTACAAGGAACAAAGTTCAACTTGACGCGTTAGTTTTTAATAAAGTTATACTACTCAATGGCACGTACAGAATATAAAACAATTGTTATCAAGAAAAAAGAAATCCTCTCCACTATATACAATGGAGCCTGTCTGCCGGGGTTTGTCTCTCATCACACTATCTCACACAAGGTGGCGATGTCCCTTCTCTCTCACCGTTGGTCACTGATCCGGCTGCATCCCATCCATCGGCCGAAAGGGAGAATGTGCATCATTTCTCCGTTCGATGGTGTTGAGGCAGCACGTCCCAATCTATGGTACCCGCCGTTCTCTATAACCAAACTCCAGCATGGTAGGGCCTTCTCCACTCGCTCGCTGACGCAGTATGGGCAGATCCCGCCCACCGCTGCCCTCCTAGTTACATCCCGATGATCGCCAGGTACAATGCTACGTCCTGAGCTTGCGTTGGTTTTCCTTGAAGAGGAAAGGGTGATGCAGCAAAGTAGCATAAGTATTTCCCTCAGTTTTTGAGAACCAAGATATATCTACCAGTAGGAGGCTCCTCAAAAGTCCCACGCACCTACACAAACAAACAAGAACCTCGCAACCAATGCAATAAAGGGGTTGTCAATCCCTTCACGGCCACTTGCGAAAGTGAGATCTGATAGAGATAATATGATAAGATAAATATTTTTGGTATTTTTATGATATAGATTGGAAAGTAAAAGATGCAAATAAAAGTAGATTGAAATCTTATATGATAAAAGATAGACCCGGAGGGCATAGGTTTCACTAATGGCTTCTCTCAAGATAGCATAAGTATTATGGTGGGTGAACAAATTACTGTCGACTAATTGATAGAAAAGCGCATAGTTATGAGATTATCTAGGCATGATCATGTATATAGGCATCACGTCCGTGATAAGTACATCGACTCCTGCCTGCATCTACTACTATTACTCCACACATCTACCGCTATCCAGCATGCATCTAGAGTATTAAGTTCATAAAGAACAGAGTAACGCATTAAGAAAGATGACATGATGTAGAGGGATAAACTCATGCAATATGATATAAACCCCATCTTTTTATCCTCGATGGCAACAATACAATACGTGCCTTGCTGCCCCTTCTGTCACTGGGAAAGCACACCACAAGATTAAACCCAAAGCTAAGCACTTCTACCATTGCAAGAAAGATCAATCTAGTAGGCCAAACCAAATTTATAATTCGAAGAGACTTGCAAAGATAACTTAATCACACATAAAAGAATTCAGAGGAGATTCAAATATTTCTCATAGATAAACTTGATCATAAACCCACAATTCATCGGATCTCGACAAACACACTGCAAAAAGTGTTACATCAAATAGATCTCCAAGAAGATCGAGGAGAACTTTGTATTGAGATTGAAAGAGAGAGAAGAAGCCATCTAGCTAATAACTATGGACCCGAAGGTCTGTGGTAAACGACTCACAACTCATCAGAGAGGCCTTGGAGATGATGTATAGGCCCTCCGTGGTCGATTCCCCCTCCGGCGGAGCACCAGTGAAGGCTCCAAGATGGGATCTCGCGGATACAGAATGTTACAGTGGTGGAAATAGGTTTTCGTGGTGCTCCCCGATGGTTTCAGGGTACGTAGGTATATATAGGAGGAAGAAGTAGGTCAGTGGATGCTCGAGGGGCCCACAAGGGTGGGGGGTGCACCCACCTATAGGGGGTGCACCGGGAACACTCGTGGCCGCCTCCTCTGTTGCATAACGTCCAATCCAAGTCCCATGGATCACGTTTGTTCCAAAAAGATTGCTCCCAAAGGTTTCATTCCGTTTGGAGTCCATTTGATATTCCTTTTTTTTAAAACACTGAAATAGGCAAAAAAACAACAATTCGGGCTGGGCCTCCGGTTAGTAGGTTAGTCCCAAAAATGATATAAAAGTGTAAAGTAAATCCCATAAACATCCAAAATGGGTAATATAATAGCATGGAACAATAAAAAATTATAGATACATTGGAGACGTATCAAGCATCCCCAAGCTTAATTCCTGCTCGTCCTCGAGTAGGTAAATGATAAAAACAGATTTTTGATGTGGAATGCTACCTAGCATAATTCTCAATGTAATTTTCTTTATTGTTGAATGAATGTTCAGACCCAAATGATTCAAAATAAAAGTTCATATTGACATAAGAAATAGTAATACTTCAAGCATACTAACTAAGCAATCATGTCTTCTCAAAATAACATGGCTAAAGAAAGTTATCCCTACAAAATCATATATTCTGGCTGTTGCTCTATCTTCATCACACAAAGTATTTAATCATGCACAACCCCGATGACAAGCCAAGCAATTGTTTCGTAGTTTAGTAATCTCAAACTTTTTCAACTTTCACGCAATACATGAGCGTGAGCCATGGACATAGCACCATATGTGGAATAGAATGGTAGTTGTGGAGAAGACAAAAAAGGAGAAGATAGTCTCACATCAACTAGGCGTATCAACGGGCTATGGATATGCCCATTAATGGATATCAATGTGAGTGAGTAGGGATTGCCATGCAACGGATCCACTAATGCTATAAATTTATGAAAGCTCAACAAAAGAAACTAAGTGGGGGTGCATCCAACTCGCTTGCTCACGAAGACCTAGGGCATTTTGAGGAATCCCATCATTGGAATATACAAGCCGAGTTCTATAGTGAAAAATTCCCACTAGTATATGAAAGTGGTAACATAGGAGACTCTCTATCATGAAGATCATGGTGCTACTTTGAAGCACAAGTGTGGTAAAAAGGATAGTAGCATTGTCCCTTCTCTCTTTTTCTGTCATTTTTTTTATTTGGCCTTTCTCTTTTTTTGGACTGTCTTTTTTTTTATTTGGTGGGCTCTTTGGCCTCTTTTTTTTAAAGTCTGAAGTCTCATCCCGACTTGTGGGGGAATCATAGTCTCCATCATCCTTTCCTCACTGGGACAATGCTCTAATAATGAAGATCATCACACTTTTATTTACTTACAACTCAAGATTACAAATCAATACTAAGAACAAGATATGACTCTATATGAATGCCTCCGGCGGTGTACCGGGATATGCAATGAATCAAGAGTGACATGTATAAAAATTAAGAAGGTGGCCATGCCACAAATACGATGTCAACTACATGATCATGCAAGAGCAATATGACAATGATGATGTGTGTCATAATAAACGGAATGGTGGAAAGTTGCATGGCAATATATCTCAGAATGGCTATGGAAATGCCATAATAGGTAGGTATGGTGGCTGTTTTGAGGAAGGTATATGGTGGGTGTATGGTACCGGCGAAAGTTGCGCGGCACAAGAGAGGCTACCAATGGTGGAAGGGTGAGAGTGCGTATAATCCTTGGACTCAACATTAGTCATAAAGAACTCATATACATATTGCAAAATCTACAAGCCATTGAAAACAAAGTACTACACGCATGCTCCTAGGGGGATAGATTGGTAGGAAAAGACCATCGCTCATCCCCAACTGCCACTAATAAATAAGACAATCAATAAATAAAATTGTGTTCCAACTTCATCACAAAGCGGTTCACCATACGTGCATGCTACGAGAATCACAAACTTCAACACAAGTATTCTTTAAATTCATAATCACCCAACTAGCATGACTCTAATATTACCACCTTTATATCTCAAAACAATTATCAAGTATCAAATTGATCATAGCATCCAATTCACATTCTATGATAGTTTTTATTATACCTAACTTGGATGCCCATCATTCTAGGACCAATTTTATAACCATAGCAAATACCATGCTGTTCTAAGAGACTCTCAAAGTAATGTAAGTGAAGCATGAGAGATCAACAATTTCTACAAAATTAAGCCACCGCCGTGCTCTAAAAGATATAAGTGAAGTACTAGAGCAAAACTACCTAGCTCAAAAGATATAAGTGAAGCACATAACATATTCTAATAAATTCCAAACAAGTGGGTTTCTCCCAAAATTTGTGTACAGCAAGGATGATTGTAGTGATATAAAAAGCAAATACTAATATCATACAAGACGCTCCAAGCAAAACACATATCATGTGGCGAATAAAAATATAGCTCCAAGTAAAGTTACCGATAGACGAAGACGAAAGATGGGATACCTTCCGGGGCATCCCCAAGCTTAGGCTTTAGGTTGTCCTTGAATATCTTTGGGTGCCATGGGCATCCCCAAGCTTAGGCTCTTTCCACTCCTTATTCCATAATCCATCAAATCTTTACCCAAAACTTGAAAACTTCACAACACAAAACTTAACAGGAAATCTCATAAGCTCCGTTAGTGCAAGAAAGAAAAATCACCACATAAGGTACTGTAATGAACTCATTATTTATTTATATTGGTGTTAAACCTACTGTATTCCAACTTCACTATGGTTCATACCCTACATACTAGCCATAGATGCATCAAAATAAGCAAACAACACACGAAAAACAGAATCTGTCAAAAACAGAACAGTCTGTAGCAATCTGTAACTCTCGAATACTTCTGGAACTCTAAAAATCCTAACAAAATAGGAAGTCCTGGGCCATTTGTCTATTGATCTACAACAAAAATAATCAACGCAAAATCACGTTTATGTGGATTACTAAAATTATTTTCGTGCACGCAAAGTTTCTGTTTTTTAGCAGAATCAAATTAACTATCACCATAGGTTATCCTATAGGTTCTAGTTGGCACAAACACTAATTAAAACATGAAAACACATTTAAACAGAAGCTAGATGAAATATTTATTGAATAAGAGCAAGGAAAAATATTGGGTTATCTCCCAACAAGCGCTTTTCTTTAAAGCCTTTTTAGCTAGACATTGATATTTCAATGATACTCACATGAAAGACAAGAATTGAAGCACAAAAGGAGCATCATATAGCATGTGACAAACACATATAAGTCTAAAATACTTCCTATGCATAGGCATTTTATAAGCAAACAAATTATCATAGCAAGCAAAAATTAGCATATGCAAGGAAGAAGAAAGAGATGATAGCAATCTCAACATAACAAGAGGAAATTTTGTAACAAGAAAATTTATAAAATCATATTTTCCTCTCTCATAATAATTACATGTGGGATCATAAGAAAATTCAACAAAATAGTTGTCACATAAAATATTTTCAACACGATCCACATGCAAGTAAAGTTGACACTCTTCCAAAATAGTGGGATTAACATTAACTAAAGTCATGACCTCTCCAAACCCACTTTCATCAAAAATACCATAAGATTGAACATTCTCCAAATATGTGGGATCTAAAGTTGACACTCTTCCAAACCCACTTTCAATAATATTTCAAACACTATTATCAATCTCATATTTATCACGTGGCTTAAATAAATTTTCAAGATCAAAAGAAGAATCACCCCAATCATGATCATTGCAACAAATAGTAGTCATAGCAAAACTAGCATCCCCAAGCTTAGGGTTTTGCATATTATTAGCACAATTGACATCAAGATAATTTATAATAAAATCATTGCAATCATGCTTTTTATTTAGGGAGCATTTGTGAATCTCTTCATAAATTTCTTCATCACAATTTTCAGATTCACGAATTTCAAGCAAAACCTCATAAAGATAATCTAGTGCACTCAAATCACTAGAATTTGGTTCATCATAATTGGATCTCTTAAAAATATTGGCAAGCGGATGAGGATCCTTAGATCTTAGGTTTCTTGTTTAGAAATAAATAAACAACTATTCCAACCAAACGAGCAAACAGGCCAAGTAAGACATCAAAGCAGAAGAAGGGCGAATAAAGCGGCAAGGGTGAAGTGGGGGAGAGGAAAACGAGAGGCAAATGGCAAATAATCTAATGCAAGGGAGGTGAGTTTGTGATGGATACTTGGTATGTCTTGACTTGAGCGAAGACCTCCCCGGCAACGGCGCCAGAAATCCTTCTTGCTACATCTTGAGCTTGCGTTGGTTTTCCTTGAAGAGGAAAGGGTGATGCAGCAAAGTAGCGTAAGTATTTCCCTCAGTTTTTGAGAACCAAGGCATCAATCCAGTAGGAGGCTCCTCAAAAGTCCCACGCACCTACCCAAACAAACAAGAACCTCGCAACCAACGCAATAAAGGGGTTGTCAATCCCTTCATGGCCACTTGCGAAAGTGAAATCTGATAGAGATAATATGATAAGATAAATATTTTTGGTATTTTTATGATATAGATTGGAAAGTAAAAGATGCAAATAAAAGTAGATTGAAAGCTTATATGATAAAAGATAGACCCGGGGGCCATAGGTTTCACTAGTGGCTTCTCTCAAGATAGCATAAGTATTACGGTGGGTGAACAAATTACTATCGAGCAATTGATAGAAAAGCGCATAGTTATGAGATTATCTAGGCATGATCATGTATATAGGCATCACGTTCATGACAAGTAGATCGACTCATGCCTGCATCTACTACTATTACAACACACATCGACCGCTATCCAACATGCATCTAGAGTACTAAGTTCATAAAGAACAGAGTAGCGCATTAAGAAAGATGACATGATGTAGAGGGATAAACTCATGCAATATGATATAAACCCCATCTTTTTATCCTCGATGGCAACTATACAATGCGTGCCTTGCTGCCCCTGCTGTCACTGGGAAAGGACACCGCAAGATTGAACCCAAAGCTAAGCACTTCTCCCATTGCAAGAAAGATCAATCTAGTAGGCCAAACCAAATTGATAATTCGAAGAGACTTGCAAAGATAACATAATCACACATAAATGAATTCAGAGGAGATTCAAATATTTCTCATAGATAAACTTGATCATAAACCCACAATTCATCGGATCTCGACAAACACACCGCAAAAAGAGTTACATCGAATAGATCTCCAAGAAGATCGAGGAGAACTTTGTATTGAGATTCAAAGAGAGAGAAGAAGTCGTCTAGCTAATAACTATGGACCCGAAGGTCTGTGGTAAACTACTCACAACTCATCGGAGAGGCCTTGGATATGATGTAGAGGCCCTCCATGGTCGATTCCCCCTCCGGCGGAGCGCCGGCGAAGGCTCCAAGATGGGATCTCGCAGATACAAAAGGTTAGGGCAGTGGGAATATGTTTTTGTGGTGCACCCCGATGGTTTCAGGGTACGTAGGTATATATAGGAGGAAGAAGTAGGTCGCTGGACGATCGAGGGGCCCACGAGGGTGGGGGGCGCACCCACCTGTAGGGGGCGCGCCCGGCACCCTCGTGGACACCTCCTCTGTTGCTTGACGTCCACTCCAAGTCCCCTGGATCATGTTTGTTCCAAAAAGATCGCTCCTGAAGGTTTCATTCCGTTTGGACTCCATTTGATATTCCTTTTCTTCGAAACAGTGAAATAGGCAAAAAAAAATAGCAATTCAGGTTGGGCCTCCGGTTAGTAGGTTAGTCCCAAAAATGATATAAAAATATAAAGTAAAGCCCATAAATATCCAAAACGGGTAATATAATAGCATGGAACAATCAGAATTTATAGATACGTTGGATACGTATCATACAGCTTCCTCCCCTCCGGCCTTTCTCCACTGCCCATCTTCACACGTCGCTGCATGTGGATCTTCCCTAGTTCTTTACCCAAAACATAGATGTTCAGCGTACTTTCCATATTGCAATCTCGTCCTCACGCCGTTTTAGATAAACAATCGTGCTATTATCTTCCCATAGGACAAGGAATATGCTTATTTTTTGTTGTCGTATGTGTCATCAACTGTTATTTGCCAGTAATTGTTTCCTTTCTACCTCTTTTTGCAAACATGGCTATCGATTTCACCTTGTTGCTACTATGACCTTTTGGTGAACTTCACAAATCACTTTTTTCTTAAGAGTGTCTTGTGCAGTTCTACTAAAATGTCACACGGATAACGCCTCTACATTTTAGTGTGACTGTACAAAGGGAGACTAGTTTTGCTATCCTCCTCATCCTACTCCGAGCCTAATCTTCTCGAACAAGTGGTTAGTTTTATGAGAGAGTGCAAAGGTGACCGGCTTCTACTTGTGTGTGTATATTTCATCAACTACTATTGGTGTCACTATTAATGTAATCACACTTGTTTAGTATCTTTGCAAACAAGGATGCTCTGCTCGATTTTAGTGGAACTGCACAAAATGATCGGATGGTCCATGTCCACCATAGAATCATTTCTTGGCTAACATGTCTTGTTCAGTTCCACAGAGCTGCGTGAAACTAGCTGCAAACAAATGAACGCCAGGAAATGGAACCATGCCTGCGGACATCATCCTTCAATTTTTTATTTTTATTTATTTGTACGCATTCACACAACTTTGTATTCAGTTGTGATGTAAATTTTGACGCTGATCTGCGAATCATTGAGTATTTGATGGAATGTTGTAACGAGAAAACTTTGGAGGCAAGAGGACACATGAAACCAAAGTTGAAAGCTTCATAGCATACAACACAATTTCAATATGCTGGAAAATTATGTGTGCATATATACATATCCCCAGAAGCTTGATAGCAATGCCACAAATCATTCAAACTTCCTTGTACACGCATGTGGGTCAGCCAGAATCCGGGTCCACGTGCCATCCGCCAATATTGAGTGCACAACCAATGGTGAGATTCACCCCACTTGTTGCGCCGTAGTAATAATGACTAATGAGCAGTCAAATCACAGAGCCCCACCTTTCTCGTAGTACTAGTAAAAGTTGCTCGGGCAAAGCAACCATCATTTCACTCTTCGTTGAATGCGCCTGTACTCCAATATTCCAAGAGTAAGTTTCTCGGACGAAGCAACCATAAGTGCATGGCTAATAAATACAGCCAACTGATGGCTATAAGGAACCGCCATTCCATCTATAAACATCATCTATATGTACTCATACAATAGTGTGGTCTATAAGGTTGGCTATTACATTAGTACTTTATTCATCTTCTCTCTATCTCTTTCTTCACATTTATTGTATTTACCTAGGAATGCGTATATAGCTAGGCTCTTGCATCATAGCCCAGTCACCTTACTTTTTCACATCTCTTTCCTCCACATAGGCAAAAATGTCGTGTAAGCGGGCTATAAGCCCACTATTGTACTTGCTCGAAGTACACGGTGCCAATGGTTGGTGAGATTTGTTAATTGAGCCCTATAAGGACTTATTTGATTCAAAGGATTCTCAAAGGAACTTTGGAGGATTCTAATCCTTAGGAATTTTTCCTATGTGCATTGTTCGATTCGTACTAGGATTGTAGAACGAAAGGGGTCGGGAGAAGAGAAGCGGGTCACATTTTGTGAGAGAGGAAGGAAAACTGTACAGTGCAGTGATGTTTTAGAGCTCAAGGACAAACGACACAGGAAATTCGGATTCCCCTACAATCTTGATCATTTACTATCGCATGCGCTTCATTTCCGTCGCCTTTTGAAACTGTGCGCGCTCACCCAACGGGGGTTAAGTTGTGATTGGCCGGAACCCCAGGCACTCGGATCGCGTGTGTGCACCATAGGATGCACCGTGATCGAACGGCAATCCACGTCCCTCTCGTCACACCCGTGTAGCTGTAGCTGGGTTTTTGACGTACTCCCTCAATATTTATTTACTCTGCATATTAGCTTTGGTCAAATTCAAATTTTGTAAACTTTGACAAAGTTTTAATAGAAAAAATATTAACATATACAACAACAAATGAATACTATTAGATTCATTATTTAATACACTTTCCCATCATATAGATATGTTGTTGTAAATATTCATATATGTTTTTCTATAAACTCGATCAAACATTATAAAGTTTGACTTCGGTCAAATATAATATGAAGAATAAATAAAAATGGAGGGAGTATCTCGGCTAATAAATGTCTATAGAATGCACATAATGAACCCGGGAAAGTGCCAAATTTGAGCAAGGCGCTTCCTCCGTCGAGGTGCATAATAAGTCACCTTATGACAAAACTGGACCCACTCACGGCACGCTTGTCGTGTTTGGTCCGCCGGTCAGAGCGCTTCGTGTTGTCATATCACTATTATTTTTAGATTTATAACATGTGGGAGCGAGTGTGTGCGAACCGACATCAATCGACAGCAAAATTGTCTCCCGGATGCACTGTGAGAAAGACGAGGAGCGAGAAGCGACACGGGCTGGTCTTGGCATGCAAGTAAATGGCTGGTCTCATGTTTAAAACTTGGTGTACTATAATAGATGTACATGTAATGTACATGTAGAGATGTAGAGATAAGTGAGAGTCACCAACGGCCACCAATGAAGGCCGAGTACATGCATGAATCACCCGCAAAAAAGGAGTGTGTGCACGAAGAGAAGAATTGCATGCATAGACGCACGTACTTTGTGCATCATTCCCTAACACACACGTGCGGGTACACGGTGGAGCTCATTTCTGGATGACGAGGCAGCTCATGTGATAATTTGACACGTGTAGTAGTTTTGCACTTAGTCGAGGGTCGGGAACCATGCGTGAACGAATCAAAGATCGACCATGACGCGGTGGCGTGTTTTTTTTGTTTCAATGGCACATACGCAGAAAAAATCTTAAATGGCACGTGAATCGTGCATGTACTTAATGACGGATCACGGGATGGCATGGTAGACATGGACATGGTCGTCCCTCTTTGCCTACACTAGTAGTTTGAAGTACGTTTAAAAAAACTACTACTTTGATGTGTAATGTCAACTCGCTGAACGATGAGAAGTTTGCTTACTATGCCCTCTACATAGCCCACACTTATATTTTACTAGTATTACAGTTGTACTAGCAGTTGGAGTATGGGAGCACCAAAAGGACGGGAGCACATGATATTTCCCCATCCGGACCGATCCCAAGCCGGCTTCTCACCTTCGAGGCCCACCAAAACCCCCTCCCCCCTCCCGCCCGGCACCAGCTAAGCCTCCCGCTCCACATTTATGGCAAGTTAGGGCGACGCGACCTCTCATTGTGTCCGCCATTGAAGCGGCACACCGGCTGAGGGTGTCGCCCACTACATGCCCGACGTTTTAGACTACTCACAGTGGATAGTAACTTAGGAGCATGGTGTGGTGTGAGTGGGACTAAAGTTTAGTCCCATACAGCTAGGTAAGTGTGAGTTGCGCCACTTTATGATGTGATCTATTCTAGCACTTGCATGAGCATGATAATAGGAAACCTACAAGCGTGCTCTTCAGGAACGAACCTATCTAAAGACAAAAGCTATGCACGTGGTCTATATTTTTGTTGGTCGGAAAATTTATTAAGTAATTAATTAATAATTAATAGATGCCTTAATTACCCAAACATTTATGATTCTTTTGGATAGTGGGGCTATTATTGACTTTGACGTGGAGTTTGGGCCAAAGGCCTACTAGTACTTGCTCGGCTGGCCTACTTGCTCTTACTCGCACAACCGACCTTACGGGCTCTACCCTAGCCGCAGCTGTATCATATAGTTTCGCACCGTTACAGAACATAGCGCCGCCCTGCAAGTCTTTTCCATCCCTCCTTACAGCGTGCACCGTGAGAGGGGGAAATAGTCCTCCAGAACCCCGCCTTTCGTGATCCTGTACAGGAGAGGGGTGATCAGATTTTTGGGCAGCACACTTGTGCGACTGCTGCCAGCGACGACTTCCTCAATGACAACCTTCCCTGGCCTCGGTAACCTCTTCATCAACGACATGAGTGACAACATCAACAACAGCGATTCTGCTCCCGCTGCACAGTATGTGATTCTATCCTTCTGGTTTAGTCCTCATCATTACTTTGATCTTTGCAATTGTCGTCGTGATCTATTTACTGTTGATTCGGATTAAATCTCATAGTAATTTGCTCATATATTCAACAATCGAACCAAAAACTTGATTATAGGAAATTTACTCCGAGTAGTTTTGTTGCGCTTTTGAAGCTGCCTAAAGGGGGTGCAATATAAAAGGTGGCGCACAAGAGTAGTATACTAGTTTTAGATCATCTACCACTATGACGCCACTAAGGGCAAGCCTGAGGGTGATCTTAATCCTGCACAGTAGGAAGCTTTTGAGAACATGGACACCCTCTTCAAAGCCGCCCTTCTGAGTGTTCTTGACAATTCCATTATGGATTCATATATGTCGTTTGACAGGGGCAAAGACATGTGGGCTGCGCTCGAGGCCATGTTTGGGGCCTCTATCGCTGGCAGCGAGCTGTATGTCATGGAGCAATTTTGTGACTACAAGATGACTGATGAGCGCTCTATTGTTCAAGAAGCTCATGAGATATAGTCACTCGCTAAGGAACTTGAGTACTTTAAGTGTGTGTTGCCGTAAAAAGTTTTTGCTAGGACCATCATTTCCAAGCTTCCACCTTCATGGAACAATTTTTCTACTTCTCTGAAAAAAAGAGACATGAGTTTTCCATTTCGGATCTCATTAGCACTCTTGATTTTGAACAGAAGGTGAGAGCAAAAGACACACGTGCTCGAGTTGCTGAGGGGGCTTCTAGTGCCCACATGGTACATGAGAAGAACTTCCAGCCCAACAAGCCCAAAAACAACAAGAAGAAATCTCAGGGGAAAGGCAAGTTTGATGCAAATAACAAGCCGTCACATTCTACCAACTTCAAGAAGAATTCTCATAAGAAGGGGACAGGACACAAACTTCAATTGTTTTCCTATCTTTTCAGATTCAGGACAATGAAGATAATTTCAGGGGAACTGCACAATATGGTCTGATGTTGAGTCATCTCTATTGCCTCATGTGTTTGCTGCAAATGTGTCAGCGTCAATTGCAAGATGAGGCAGCCGGCTAGCTGTGGAGTTGCCAACATGCTCAAAGTGCTCACAAAATTGAGAAGAAACAAGCATGCCTAGGAAATTAATGCGTGCGCAGGGAGGCCCTTTGCTTAGAGAAGCATCGATCATTTCTCTTTATTTTTACACCTTCTCATAGCTTTGTATTGGTTATAGTATGGTGAATCATTGAGATGCATAAACATGCTGAACTTTTATACTTGTGAATGTTAGTATGCATACCTTATCTTCTCAAGCTTAGTTTAATGTGAATGTTGACTAGCATGTGAACCTTTACAATCTACTAGTAAGTATATTGTGGGCCTGTTATTTGACACCTCATTTTGCTGTGCTACGAACAGTGTGAGTGTCTGCATGTAGTTCCGCATCCTCTAATTTGGTGGATGCCAAGTGGGCCCGAGAAGGAGCCATAACTTTTTTCAAAGTTGAAAAAGGTTACCGGTGAGGAGCCATAAGCTGGGGGCGTCTCTTTTTTTCTTTCGAATGGGCAACAAGCTAGGAGAGCTGGAGAGTGTCTCTTATGGGCTTCCTCTAGTGTTAAGACAGTCCAGGAGGAAACACGGTAGTCGACCGGGCCAATATAATAGAAAATCCATCTTAAAGCCCATTTGCTTTTTTGTCGAGGAAAAGCCCATATTTCTTGAAGAGGGGCGATCCCAGAAAAAAAAACTCCTTCCTCGTTGCCTCCACTTACTACAGCTCGCTGGACTCTCCTGCTTCCGTCTCCCCCCAATCCACCCCCACCCCCGCTCCCCATCTTCCTCACTTGTACAGAAAACCCCCGCTCACCTTCTTCCTCACTCATATAGAAAGCGCCTGCTCCTCTTCTTCCTTGCTCCTACAGAAAACCCTAGCCCTCCTTCTTCCCCACTTGCACTGCAACCAGGTCGTCTCTCGCTACTTTTCTCAAACCCTTGAGCTCGGCACGACGCCCACAAGGAAAATGGAGTCGGCTGGCCCCAGCGCCAAGAAGATGAGGCTCCCGCAAGCGGTGACGCTGGTTGTAGACACTGCACCTGGCAGCATGGGGAGAAGAGGCGAGCCCCCCCCCACCACCACCACCACACAGATCTGAGGAGGCCGTAGAATCTCTGGTGAACCGCATCAACAATATCCCTGACGCCATCCTTGGGGAGATCATATCCCTTCTCCCCACCAAGGATGGTTGTCGCACACAAGTCCTCGCATCTCGGTGGCATACTCTCTGGCGCACCACACCTCTTAATCTCGACTGTCGTTAGATATATGTCCTTCCTAAATTTGAACTCCTCAGAGCTATCGTCTCCTCCCACCAGGTCCCCATTCAACGCCTCTGCATCCTGACATGCTACCTACATTCCATACCCCGCCTGATGGACGCCTGGCTGACATCCACTGAATTCGAAAAACTCCAGCAGCTTGAGTTCTACCATTACTATGAAAAATACATACCGCCACCCCAACTCCATGTATTTGTTCCCGCACCACCGTTGTCCATCTCATGGTTTTCCTCCTCTCTCTACAACCTCACCATAGCTCGGTGCCATCTACCAGACAATTTGGTACTAATGATTCAACTCCCACTGCTAAAAAACTTTCGCTTGTGGTGGTTGATCTATCAGAGGCCTCACTACACAGCATCATCCAATCCGGTTGCCCTGCCCTGGAGCTCTTGTAGCTTGTTTTCACATTAGAAATATGTATCCATTTTCTCTAAATAAAGTCGCCTCACCTTAAAAGCATTGGAATTTGTTTCGAAGGACAGCAGCTCATCATCGAAGATGCCCCTTCACTTCAAAGGTTGCTCCTTGATTATTGTTATAAACCTTCGCAAATAACTGTCGCCTCTGCGCCTAAACTTAAGGCCTTGGGTGTAAGTCATGATCTATTTGAACATCAAGACATGGTGTTTGGGTCCTCACTTATTCAGGTGTTGTATATTATCATCTACACTTTTTTAATCACAAGCTGCATTTTTCGTTTGTGCACATAAGTTTTATATCATCTTGGACTACACTTTGGACACTAATATTATGTTATATGCTCAATGAAGAGTTCATCCATCGATAGCCTACCAATGGTGTTGGATTCTATCAAGATCTTATATATCGAATGTTTAGTATTGATCTGAACAAAATTATTGGATTTTTGCGATGCTTTCCATGTCTGGATAATATGTATATAGAGGTGATTATTTCATGCACATTGAAATCCCATATATATTGTACTAGAATTACTATTTGGCTCTCACTCTATCGACATACTCTTTTTTCAGAACTTAACTGTTTTCAATCTTCATGTGTACGTATGTAGCAACACATGGAGAAAAACATATAACCAATCGGTGGCGTAATAAGTACTAGGATTTTCTCAGTTCTCTTGACATTCGTTTGAGGACAATAACGAACAACTTGTCGTCCTATACCAGTTAACTTTTTGGCACGGGATGTTTATTTTATGGATCAAACCAACCCATTTGTTCGTGACTGCCAAAAATAGTGGATGGTAATACGTCTCCATATCTATAATTTTGATTGTTCCATTCTATTACATTATCTGTTTGGGATGTTTTATATGCATTTATATGCTATTTTATATGATTTTTGGGACTAACCTATTAACTTAGAGCCCAGTACCAGTTTCTGTTTTTTCCTTGTTTTTGAGTTTCATAGAAAAGGAATATCAAACGGAGTCCAATTGACCTGAAAATTTACGGAGATTATTTTTGGACCAGGAGAAGCCGACGGAGCATCGGAGATGGACCAGAAGAGTCCCGAGTCAACCACGAGGGTGCAGGGCAAGCCCTCCCCCCTGGGCACGCCCCCCTACCTCATGGCTGACTCGGGGACCCCCTGACTTGTTCCCGGCGCCAACACCTCTTATATATCCCCAAACTTCCAGAAAAGAACCTAGATCCGTAAGTTCCGCCGCCGCAAGCCTCTGTAGCCACCAAAAACCAATTGGGACCCAGTTTCGGCACCTTACTGGAGGGGGATTGATAATCCCCAAGTGCAGGGAATCATCACAGCAATTTCCAAAGATGGAAGTGATAAGTATGGAGTGTTGAACCCACAAGGACCTAAAGGTAAGATCAATATTTTCTCAAGTCCTATCTGCCACTGATACGACTCTACGTACACCGAACGTTTGCTTCCAACTAGATATGATAAATAAAACTACGTTGTGGGTATGAAGAGGATAACTTTGCATGATATCGGAGAGCTAAAATATAAAAGTAGGTGTTGTTATCATAAAGTTAGAATATATTACTAAATATTATAAATAGCGGGTGTGGAATAATGATGGATCAGTGTGCGGAATTATCCTAGGCAATTTTTCACAAGACCAGTAGTCGTCATTGCAATTTCATATGAGGGAGAGGCATAAGCTAACATACTTTCCCTTCTTGGATCATATGCACTTATGATTGGAACTCTAGCAAGCATCCTCAACTACTAAAGATCATTAAGGTAAAACCCAACCATAGCATTAGATCATCAAGTCCCCTTTATCCCATACGCGACAACCACCTTACTCGGGTTTATGCTTCTGTCACTCAAGCAACCCACTGTAAGCGAATCATGAACGTATTGCAACACCCTACAGCGGGAATCCCTCACGCTTGCGCGACATGGAGGGCACCATAGGACAGCACCAAAATAAAACATACAGCCCATACTAATCTAGATCATCAATCAACCCAAAGACAAAGGATATCTACTCAAAACATCATAGGATGGCAACACATCATTGGATCATAATATGTGGCATAAAGCACCATGTTCAAGTAGGGATTACAGCGGGGTGCGGGAGAGTGGACCGCGTAAAAGAGATGAGGATGGTGATGATGATGGTGATGTTGATGAAGACAGTCACCGCGGCGATGATTCCCCTCCTGATTGCACTCCGGCGCCACCGAGAGAGAGGAGGAGGGGTCCTCCCCCTTATGCTTCCTCCTACATGGCCTCCCCCCTGGATGGGGAGAGGTTCTTCCTCTAGTCCTTGGCCTTCATGGCGATGATGGCCCCTCTGGGATCCTCCTCCATGGCCTCCGGTGATGATGGCCCCCTCCGGTAGGGTGCCAGAGAGGGCCTAGATTGATTTCTCGTGGCTACAGAGGCTTGCAGTGGCGGAACTTCCGGTCTAGGTTATTTTCTGGAGGTTTCCGTATTTATAGGAATTTTTGGCGTCGGTCTCACGTAAGGGGGGTCTCCGAATCGTCCATGAGATAGGGGCCTAAGCCCAGGGGGGTGGGCGCGCCCCCCACCCTCGTGGACAGCCCGGGATCTGGCCCAACTCTTTTACTCCAGGGGCTTCTTTTGGTCCATAAAAAATAATCAAAAATTGGCACGTCAATTGGACACCATTTGGTATTCCTTTTTTGTAAAACTCAAAAACAACGATAAAACAGAAACTGGCACTGGGCTCTAGGTTAATAGATTAGTCCCAAAAATCATATAAAATAGCATATAAATGCATATAAAACATCTACGATGGATAATATAATAGCATGAGTACTTCATAAATTATAGATGAGACATATCAGCATCCCCAAGCTTAATTCCTGCTCGTCCTAGAGTAGGTAAATGATAAAAGAAATAATTTATGAAGTGTGAATGCTAGCAGGTGCACAAGTTTGATCAATGATAATTTCAATCACCTTTTCTAGCATCATTATATGTCATAACAGTAGCTCATCTCATAAAACTTTTCATGATCAAGTGACACGCTATTCACATGTTAAAGTATAGATCATAAACTTTCTTGAAAACTAACAAACAGTGCTCTTAGTCATCAAACAATTGCAATTCGTCTTATTTTCAGGAAGGGTCTATGTAAGATATTTGATTTAGCAAATCCCACATACTCAACTATCATATAGTCTTTCACAATTGCTAAAACTCATGTGATATTTATGGGTTCAAAGTTTTAATCGGACACAGAGAAAGATAGGGGCTTATAGTTTTGCCTCCCAACCTTTTACCTCAAAGGTAATGTCAATAATAATACTTTATCAAACCCTACATCCAAGTGGATATATATATCCGGATCACTCCAACACAAAGTGCTTGCCAAAGTAAAAAGTGTAAAAAGGAAAGGTGATGATCACCATGACTCTTGTATAAGGGTAGAAGATAAAAGTAAAAGATAGTCCCTTTGCAGAGGGAAGCAGAGGTTGTCACGCGATTTTAAGGTTGGATGCACAAAATCTTAATGCAAAAGAACGTAAATTTATATTGCCTCTTGTGATAGAGACCTTTATTATTTAGTCCATCGCTTTTATTTCTTCCCAATCACAAGTTCACATAAAGCTTATTTTATTTGCACTAATAGATCATACATATTTAGAGAGCAATTTTTATTGCATGCACCGATGACAACTTACTTGAAGGATCTTACTCAATCCATAGGTAGGTATGGTGGACTCTCATGGAAAAACTAGTTTAAGGGATGTTTGGAAGCACAAGTAGTATTTCTACTTGGTGCAAAGAATTTGGCTAGCATGAGAGGGAAAGGCAAGCTCAACATGTTGGATGATCCAAGACAATATAACATTTCGGATATAGAAAACATATCCCATTAAGTTGTCTTCCTTGTCCAACATCAACCTTTTAGCATGTCATATTTTAATGAGTGCTCATAGTTACAAAAGATGTCCAAGATAGTATATTTATATGTGAAATCTCTATTCCTTCAATATTCTTTCATGAATTGTTCAAGTGACCAATTCTGCGTTTTCTAACTTTCAATAAGTTTACTACCTATACTTATTCTGTCTGAAGTCATTACTCCCCATGGTATAAGCATATGAAACATATATAAATTCAGATTTATGATATTCAATTCTTTCAACCATTTACTCATAGGATATACGTGCACGTGAAGCACGTGAGTAAATGACAAACTGAGTAGTCAAATAATTAACTAGCCATGGGAGGATTATTTTTCATTCAAGATTTCAGATCCAATGATTTTATTCAAACAGCAAGTAAAATTGAAAATACGCTCCAAGCAAAACACATATCATGTGACGAATAAAAATATAGCTCCGAGTAAAGTATACCGATAGTTTTGAAGACGAAAGAGGGGATGCCTTCCGGGGCATCCCCAGCTTAGGAGCTTGAGTATTCCTTGAATATTACCTTGGGGTGCCTTGGGCATCCCCAATCTTAGGGTCTTTCCACTCCTTATTCTCCTCATATCAATATCTCACCCAAAGCTTGAAAACTTCAATCACACAAAACTTAACGGAACTTCATGAGATAGGTTAGTATGATAAAGAGTAAACCATTCACTTTGTTACTGTCAAATACAAGGTTCATAATTTTTATCACACAATTCCTACTGTACCATATCATTTATACAATTTATATTGAGAAATATTAGCCATAGAAACTAGAAAACAAGCAAACTATGCAATGAAAACAGAATCTGTCAGAAACAGAACAGTCTGTAATGATCTGAACAACAACCATACTTATGCTACTCCAAAAATTATGAAATAAATTGGTGGACGTGAATAATTTGTCTTTTAATCTTCTGAAAAAAGAATCAACTCAAAATCACTCTTATGTAAAAACTGGCAGCTAATCCCGTGTGCGCAAAGTTTCTGTTTTTTACAGCAAGATCACATTAACTTTCACCCAAGTCTTCCCAAAGGTCTTACTTGGCAATTTATTGAAACAAAAACTATAAAACATGATTACTACAGTATCTTAATCATGTAAACACACAAAGACATCAAGGGTAGATATTGGGTTGTCTCCCAACAAGCGCTTTTCTTTAATGCCTTTTAGCTAGGCATGATGATTTCAATGATGCTCACATAAAAGAAAAGAATTGAAACATAGAGAGAGCATCATGAAGAATATGACTAGCACATTTAAATCTAACCCACTTCCTATGCCTAGGGATTTTGTGAGCACATAATTTATATGAACAATAATCAACTAGCATAGGAAGGCAAAACAAGTATAACTTCTAAACTTTAAGCACATAGAGAGGAAACTTGATATTATTGCAACTCCTACAAGTATGTATGCCTCCCTCATAATAATTTTCAGTAGCATCATGAATGAGTTCAACAATATAACCATCACATAAAGCATTATTTTCACGATCTACAAGCATAGAAATTTTACTACTCTCCACATAAGCAAAATTCTTCTCATTCAGAATAGTGGGGGCAAACTCAACAAAATAACTATCATGTGAGGCAAAATCCAATTAAGATTTAAAATCATGATGACAAGTTTCATGGTTAACATTATTCTTTATAGCATGCATGTCATCACAATAATCATCATAGATAGCAACTTTATTCTCATAATCAATTGGAACCTCTTCCGAAATAGTGGGATCATTACTAACTAAAGTTGACACTCTTCCAAATCCACTTTCATAAATATCACACTAAGATTCAACACCCTCCAAAATAGTGGGATCACTAATTCCTAAAGTTGACACTCTTCCAAACCCACTTTAGATGATAGTATTATTCATACTACAAAAGATATAAGTGAAGCTCATGGAGCATTCTATAATTAATATAGACTAACCAATATCCAAGCTCAAAATATATAAGTGAAGCACACAAAGCATTCTATAAAATCATACTCAAAAGATTTAAGTGAAGCACAAAGATAAATTCTAGAAGATCATACTTAAAAGATATAAGTGAAGCACATGAAGTATTATATAAATCAATGAAGGGCTAACTCATACTAGCATGGTTCTTAAAGGAAAAAAACAAAACCACAAAGGACACAAATCATGTGAACAAAACAAAAACTGAGGTATACCGATATTTGTTGAAGAAGAAAGATGGGATGCCAACTGGGGCATCCCCAAGCTTAGATGCTTGAGTATCGTTTGAAATATTTACTTGGAGTGCCTTGGGCATCCCCAAGATTGAACTCTTGCCTCTCTTTATTCTTCTCATGTTGATAGCTCCTCGATCTTGGAACACTTCATCCACACAAAACTTTAACAAAAACTTTGTGAGATCCGTTAGTGTAATAAAGCAAATTACCACTTTAAGGTACTGTAATTAACTCATTATTTATTTATGTTAAACCTACTTTATTCCAACTTCTCTATGGTTCATACCCCCCGATACTAGCCATAGATTCATCAAAATAAGCAAACAACACGCGAAAAACAGAATCTGTCAAAAACAGGACAGTCTGTAGTAATCTGAAAGTTTAGTAAACTTCTGTAACTCCAAAAATTATGAAATAAATATGAAAATTTGAAAAATTTGTACATAAGTAATGTTCAAAAAGTTTTATACCCATTTGACCTTCCAGTAAAAAAATTAAAATCACGCACTACACCCAAAGTTTCTGTTTTTGTTCTGCCCATAGTAAACAAGCAATCTAATCATCCTAAAACCAAAGCTTGGCACATTATTTTTATAATACAAAGGATATATACAAGGCGATAATTATACACAGATAAACTTCCATGAAAAATTCTACATTGTTTCCGTGAGCATGAACACAAGTGCTCAAGGTCGACCCTCACTTCTTCAATGCATAACTTTCCAATCACTTCTCTTTTTGAAAAACTTTTTTAGGCATGAGAGGCAAGTAATTTTTTCTGTATTTTGATTCTTCAAATTTTTTTGTATGTTTCACCCACAACTAAACAGACACAAAAAGTAAAAACAAAATCTACTTAGTGAAGAAAGCAA
Organism: Triticum aestivum; assembly: GCF_018294505.1. Taxonomy (NCBI): domain Eukaryota; kingdom Viridiplantae; phylum Streptophyta; class Magnoliopsida; order Poales; family Poaceae; genus Triticum; species Triticum aestivum. Next base: position 588,091,066 of record NC_057795.1, read on the forward strand.
ACAAGCAAAGACGAGAATATCAACCCCTCGCTATTGCTCCCGGCAACGGCGCCAGAAAAGAGCTTGATAATCCCCAAGTGCAGGGAATCATCGTAGCAATTTCCAAAGGTGGAAGTGATAAGTATGGAGTGTCAAACCCACAAGGAGCTAAAGGTAAGATCAATATTTTCTCAAGTCCTATCTGCCACTGATACGACTCTACGTACACCGAACGTTTGCTTCCAACTAGATACGAGAAATAAAACTACGTTGTGGGTATGAAGAGGATAACTTTGCATGATATTGGAGAGCTAAAATATAAAAGTAGGTGTTGTTATCATAAAGTTAGAATATATTACTAAATATTATAAATAGCGAGTGTGGTATAATGATGGATCGGCATGTTCAATTATCCTAGGCAATTGTTAACAAGACCGGTAGTCGTCATTGCAATTTCATATGAGGGAGAGGCATAAGCTAACATACTTTCTCTTCTTGGATCATATGCACTTATGATTGGAACTCTAACAAGCATCCACAACTACTAAAGATCATTAAGGTAAAACTCAAGCACAGCATTAAAGCATCAAGTCCCCTTTATCCCATACGCAACAACCCCCTTACTCAGGTTTATGCTTCTATCACTCAAGCAACCCACTATAAGTGAATCATGAACGTATTGCAACACCCTACAGCGGGAGTCCCTCATGTTTGCACGACACGGAGGACACCATAGGACAGCACCAAAATAAAACATACAACTCATACCAATCTAGATCATCAATCAACCCAAAGACAAAGGATATCTACTCAAAACATCATCGGATGGCAACACATCATTGGATCATAATATGTGGCATAAAGCACCATGTTCAAATAGGGATTACAGTGGGGTGTGGGAGAGTGGACCGCGTAAAAGAGATGATGATGGTGATTTTGATGAAGACGATCACCGCGGCGATGATTCCCCTCCCGATGGCACTCCGGCTCCACCGAGAGAGAGGAGGAGAGGTCCTCCCCCTTGTGTTCCTCCTCCATGGCCTCCCCCTGGATGGGGAGAGGTTCTCTCTCTGGTCCTTGGCCTTCATGGCGATGATGTCCCCTCCGGGATCCTCCTCCATGGCCTCAGGTGATGATGACCCCCTTTGGCAGGGTGCCAGAGAGGGCTGATAACCCACAAGTATAGGGGATCGCAACAGCTTTCGGGGGTAGAGTATTCAGCCCAAATATTGATTCGACATAAGGGGAGCCAAAGAATATTCTCAAGTATTAGCAGTTGAGTTGTCAATTCAACCACACCTGGATAACTTAGTATCTGCAGCAAAGTATTTAGTACCAAAGTAGTATGATAGCAAAGGTAACAGTGATAAAACTAATGATAGCAGTTTTGTAGTGATTGTAACAGTATCAATGGGAAAGTAAATAAGCGAAGCACAATATGTGAAAAGCTCGTAGGCATTGGATCAGTGATGGATAATTATGTCGGATGCGATTCCTCAAGTAATAGCTATAACATAGGGTCACACAGAACTAGCTCCAGTTCATCAATGTAATGTAGGCATGTATTTTGAATATAGTCATACGTGCTTATGAAAAGAAATTGCATGACATCTTTTGTCCTACCCTCCTGTGGCAGTGGGGTCCTAGTGGAAACTAAGGGATTTTAAGGCCTCCTTTTAATAGAGTACCGGACCAAAGCATTAACACATAGTGAATACTTGAACACCTCAAACTACGGTCATCACTGAGAAGTAACCCGATTATTGTCACTTTGGGGTTGTCGGATCATAACACATAATAGGTAACTATAGACTTGCAAGATAGGATCAAGAACTCACATATATTCATGAAAACATAATAGGTTCAGATCTGAAATCATGGCACTCGGTCCCTAGTGACAAGAATTAAGCACAGCAAAGTCATAGCAACATCAATCTCAGAACATAGTGCATACTAGGGATCAAACCCTAAAAAAACTAACTTGATTACATGGTAAATCTCATCCAACCCATCACCGTCCAGCAAGCATACGATGGAATAACTCATGCATGGCGGTGAGCATCATGAAATTGGTGATGGAGGATGGTTGATGATGACGACAGCGACGAATCCCCCTCTCTGGAGCCCCGAACGGACTCCAGATCATCCCTCCCAAGAGAGATTAGGGATTGGTGGCGGCTCTGTATCATAAAACGCTATGAAACTTTCTCTCTGATTTTTTTCTCCATGAAACGTAAATATATAGAGTTGGAGTTGAGGTCGGTGGAGCATCAAGGGAACCACGAGACAGGGGGCGCGCCCAGGGGGAGGGGGCGCGCCCCCCACCCTCGTGGACAGGGTGTGGGCCCCCTGGCATTGATTCTTTCGCCAGTATTTTTTATATTTTCCAAAAGTTATCTCCGTGGATTTTCAGGTCATTCCGAGAACTTTTGTTTTCTACACAATGAACAACACCATGGCAGTTCTGCTGAAAACAGCGTCAGTCCGGGTTAGTTTCATTCAAATCATGCAAATTAGAGTCCAAAATAAGGGCAAAAGTGTTTGGAAAAGTAGATACGTTGGAGACGTATCAACTCCCCCAAGCTTAAACATTTGCTTGTCCCCAAGCTATTCAGTTGATAAACTAAAAGTGATAAAGAAAAACTTTTACAAACTATGTTTACTCTTGTTGTTGTAAATATGTAAAGCCATCATTCAAGGTTTCAGCAAAGATTATGAACTAACCATATTCACAATAACACTTAGGTCTCATATTTACTCATATCAATGGCATAATCAGCTAGCGAGCAATAATAATAAAACTCAGATGCCAACACTTTCTCAAAACAATCATGATATGATATGACAAAATGGTATCTCGCTAGCCCTTTCTGAGACCGCAAAACATAAATGCAGAGCACCTTTAAAGATTAAGGACTGACTAAACATTGTAATTCATGGTAAAAGATATCCAGTCAAGTCATACCCAATATAAACTAATAGTAATGCATGCAAATGACAGTTGTGCTCTCCAGTGGGTGCTTTTTAATAAGAGGGTGATGACTCAACATAAAAGTCAGTAGATAGGCCCTTCGCAGAGGGAAGCAGGGATTTGTAGAGGTGCCAGAGCTCGATTTTAAAATAGAGATTAATAACATTTTGGGCGGTATACTTTCACTGTCAACACAACAACTATGAGATGGTGATATCTTCCATGCTACATACATTATAGGCGGTTCCCAAACAGAATGGTAAAAGTTTATACTCCCCCACCACCAACAAGCATCAATCCATGGCTTGCTCAAAACAATGAGTGCCTCCAACTAGCAACAGCCCTGGGGGAGTTTTGTTTAATTATTTTGATTTGCTTTGATCTTTTTGGTCATGGGACTGGGCATCTCGGTTACCAACCATTTTCTCGTGAATGAGGAGTGGAGTCCACTCCTCTTGAGAATAACACGCCTAGCATGGAAGATACAGACAGCCCTAGTTGAAACATGAGCTGCTCGAGCATACAAAACAAAATTTCATTTGAAGGTTTATGGAGTTTGGATGCACAAGTGATACGTCTCCAACGTATCTACTTTTCCAAACACTTTTGCCCTTGTTTTGGACTCTAATTTGCATGATTTGAATGAAACTAACCCGGACTAACGTTGTTTTCAGCAGAACTGTCGTGGCGTTGTTTATTGTGCAGAAAACAAAAGTTCTCAGAATGACCTGAAAATCTACGGAGATAACTTTTGGAAAATATAAAAAATACTGGCAAAAGAATCAAGGCCAGGGGGCCCACACCCTGTCCACGAGGCTGGGGGCGCGCCCCCTCCCCCTGGGCGCGCCCTCCTGTCTCATGGGCCCCCTAATGCTCCACCGACCTCAACTCCAACTCTATATATTCCGTTTTGCGGAGAAAAAAATCAGAGAGAAAGTTTCATCGCGTTTTACGATACGGAGCCACCGCCAAGCCCTAATCTCTCTTGGGAGGGCTGATCTGGAGTCCGTTCGGGGCTCCGGAGAGGGGGATTCGTCGAAGTCGTCATCATCAACCATTCTCCATCACCAATTTCATGATGCTCACCATCGTGCGTGAGTAATTCCATCATAGGCTTGCTGGACGGTGATGGGTTGGATGAGATTTACCATGTAATCAAGTTAGTTTTGTTAGGGTTTGATCCCTAGTATCCACTATGTTCTGAGATCGATGTTGCTATGACTTTGCTATGCTTAATTCTTGTCACTAGGGCCCGAGTGCCATGATTTCAGATCTGAACCTATTATGTTTTCATGAATATATGTGAGTTCTTGATCCTATCTTGCAAGTCTATAGTCAGCTATTATGTGTTATGATCCGACAACCCTGAAGTAACAATAATCGGGATACTTCTCGGTGATGACCGTAGTTTTAGGAGTTCATGTATTCACTATGTGTAATGCTTTGGTCTGGTACTCTATTAAAAGGAGGCCTTAATATCCCTTAGTTTCCACTTGGACCCCGCTGCCATGGGAGGGTAGGACAAAAGATGTCATACAAGCTCTTTTCCATAAGCACATATGACTATATTTGGAATAAATGCCTACATTAAATTGATGAACTGGAGCTAGTTCTGTGTCACCCTATGTTATAGCTATTACATGAGGAATCGCATCCGACATAATTATCCATCACTGACCCAATGCCTATGAGCTTTTCACATATTGTGCTTTGCCTATTTACTTTTCCATTGCTACTGTTACAATCACTACAAAACTGCTATCTTTACTTTTGCCACTGTTACCGTTACTATCATACTACTTTGCTATTAAATACTTTGCTGCAGATACTAAATTATCTAGGTGTGGTTGAATTTACAACTCAACTGCTAATACTTAAGAATATTCTTTGGCTCCCCTTGTGTCGAATCAATAATTTGGTTTGAATACTCTACCCTCGAAAGCTGTTGCGATCCCCTATACTTGTGGGTTATCAAGACTAATTTCTGGCGCCATTGCCAGGGAGCATAGCTCTATTCTTTGATTCACTTGGGATATAGATCTTCTGATCACTATGAAGAACTTGAAAGACGCAAGAACTAAGATTTTTCCCTCAACTACGAGGGGAGGTAAGGAACTGCCATCTAGCTCTGCTCTAGATTCTCCTTCTGTTTTGAGTAAGCTTGCGACACCTAAACCTGCTACTGCTATGAATTCTGATATGTCGCATGTTATTGATGATGGCACTTCTGTTATGCATGATACTTATGATGAAACTACTTCTATGCTTGATACTACAGTGACATTATGTGAATATCTTGATGAACAACTTGCTAGATTTAGAGAGAATGAAATTATTGAAAACGAAATTATTGATGATAGTGATGATGAAGGTTCTTCCCCTAATTATGAATTGCCTGTTGTTCCTGAGGGTTATGTTATGGATGAAGAAGCTGCTAGAGCTATTTTTGCTTGCAGTGATAGATATGATCTTAAGAAGTTATTAGCTAAATTGAAGCAGCAATCTCTTAATGCTAGAATGAAACCTGACCCCGCTTTTGCTACTTCACCTATCTGTGTTACCGATAAGGATTATGAATTCCCTGTTGATCCTGAGATAATTACTTTGGTTGAATATGATCCTTTTTATGGCTATGAATCTGAAATTGTTGTGGCACATCTTACCAAGTTAAATGATATAGCCACCCTGTTTACTAATGATGAGAAGTCCCGTTATTATTATATCCTTAAGATATTTCCATTCTCATTAAAGGGTGATGCTCAAACTTGGTTTAAAACTCTTGATCCTGGTTGTGTGCGTAGTCCCCCGGATATGATTTATTACTTATCTGCTAAATATTTCCCTGCTCATAAGAAACAAGCTGCCTTGCGGGAAATATATAATTTTGTGCAAATAAAAGAAGAGATTCTTCCACAAGCTTGGGGGGCTTCTCCGATTACTTAATGCTTTGCGTGATCATCCTCTTAAGAAAAATGAAATACTTGATATCTTTTATAATGGACTAACCGATGCTTCTAAGGACTACTTGGATAGTTGTGTTGGCTGTGTTTCCAGGGAAAGAACAGTCGACCAAGCTGAATTACTATTGAATAATATGTTGACTAATGAAAATAATTGGACTCTTCCTGAGCCAATTCCTGAGGCAATTCCTGAGCCAATTGAACCAACTCCTGAGCCTATTCCTAAACCAACTCCGAAGAAGAGGGGAGTTCTATTTCTCAGTCCTGAATATATGCAAGAGGTAAAGAAATCAATGAAAGAAAAAGGTATTAAAACTGAAGATGTTAAGAATTTAGCTCCTATTGAAGAAATACACGGTCTTAATCTACCGCCTGTTGAAGAAACACAATGTCTTGATAACCCAACACAGGTAGTAAAGTTAAATTCTCTCTATAGATATGATAAAGTTGAAATCCCGTCTACTAAATTTTATAGCCCATGCTTAGATGAATTTGATGACTTTATGGCTAGACAAGAAAGTTTTATTGCTTATGTTGGTAGAGAATTAAAGAATAATGCTTTTGATATTGGACGCTTGAGTGATTATATGGCTAGAGTTAAAGGTGAACTTAAACTCATTAGCAAATATGCTTCTATGGTTACCATCAAGCTGAGCAAGTACTTAAAGCTCAAAGTGATTTGCTTGATGAATTAAATAATAAACATGACTTTACTGTTAGAGTGGCTACTAGAACTGGTAGAATGACTCAGGATCCTTTGTATCCTGAAGGCCACCCTAAGAGAATCGAGCAGGATTCCCAGAGAAATGATTTAGATGCACCTAGTTCTTCTAAAAAGAAGAAAAAGAAAAATGATAGGACTTTGCATGCTTCCAGTGAACCTGTTATAGACACAACTAAGAATCCCAATGATATTTCTATTTCTGATGCTAAAACACAATCAGGTGATGAACATGAACCTGGTGATAATGTTAATGATAACGTTCATGTTGATGCTCAACCTAGCAATAATAATGAAGTATAGATTGAACCTGCTGTTGATCTTGATAAGCCACAATCAAAGAATCAACGTTATGATAAAAGGATGATCCCAAAGGATGATGAGGATTTTGAGCGCTTTGCTGAAATGATTAGACCTGTCTTCTTACGTATGCGCTTAACTGATATGCTTAAAGTAAATCCTTATGCTAAATATATGAAGAATATCATTACAAATAAAAGAAAGATACCGGAAGCTAAAATTTCCACCATGCTTGCTAATTATACTTTTAAGGGTAGAATACTAAAGAAACTTAGAGATCCAGGGGTACCGACGATACCATGCTCCATTAAAAGAAACTATGTTAAAACTGCTTTATGTGATCTTGGAGCCGGTGTTAGTGTTATGCCTCTCTCTTTATATCATAGACTTGAATTGAATAAGTTGACACCTACTGAAATATCTTTGCAAATGGCTGATAAATCAACTGCTATACCCGTCGGTATTTGTGAGGATTTTCCTGTTGTGGTTGCAAATTTCACGATCTTAACGGACTTTGTTATTCTTGATATTCCTGAGGACGATAGTATGTCGATTATCCTTGGTAGACCCTTTTTGAATACTGCAGGGGCTATTATTGATTGCAACAAAGGCAATGTCACTTTTCATGTTAATGGTAATGAGCATATGGTACACTTTCCGAGGAAACAACCTCTAGTTCATAGCATCAATTCTATTGGAAAAGTTCCAACTATCATTATTGGAGGTTTCGAATTTCCTCTTCCTACTATCAAGAAATGATATTCTTATTGTTGGGGATGTTCATATCCCCGTTGAGGTAACCTAGTGTTATTCGAAATCTCCACGGTTCCATGTTATTCGGAATGAGTTTATTAACAAGACTTGATCAACCTTGTTAGTGGATTCCTTTTGATGATCATGAGATGGATGAAACTAGAAGGCACAACCTTTTGTACCCTCTTTTTACTTTCTGTTATTTAGAATAAATAAAGCAAAAGTGGTATTATCTGCCTGCTTTCTGAATTAAACTTGCAATAAAAAAATCCCGAAAATAAAAGTTCTCCAAATGCCCTGCAAATTTAGTATGATTTTTTATGGAGTATTTGAGGATTTTAGGCACTGAGAACACAGCAGGGGGGCAAGCACCTGGACACGAGGGTCCAGGGCATGCCCCCTGCCTCGTGGGCCCATGGTGGTCCCCCTCCACTTATTCCTGCACCCACACACTCCATCTTCCTCCCAAAAAATCCCCATCTAGCTCAAGCACGAGTTCTAGCTTATTTTGCTATGATTTTCGACCTCCTTGCTCAAAGCTTCATTCTCAAAACTGCTTTGGGAGATTGTTGCTTGGTATGTGACTCCTCCATTGGTCCAATTAGTTTTCGTTCTAGTGCTTTCATTGCAAATTTTTGCTGCATAGGTGACCCTGTTCTTGAGCTTGCATGTCAAATTTATGAGGTCCCAAGTAATTCTAATGCATGATATAGGCTCTAGGTACTTGTGGGAGTAGTAGCTACCAATCTTGTTTAGTTTGATTCACTTTTATTTTGAAGTTACTAAAAATTTCAGAATTTTTCAGAGGAAAGAAATATGTCCAGGAGAATGTACCAAGGTGGTTCCTCAACAAAGAGAGGACCTAGGCGTGCTATGCGCGAGCAAGACGATGAACCACCAAGGGAAGCCGAAGTGCGGGCTTGCGAGTGGCCATCAGAAGAGCTTATGGTCAATGCAGGCATTAAGGATGAATTTGATGCATATGTGCGCAATGCCGATCTTGAGGACTTCATACAAGATAAGTGTCCTCAGTACTACCAATTGACTGATTCATTCGTGAGAAGGTTTAAACTTTCATCTTCACATAATTCTCAGAATGTTCTGTTCGATATTTATGATGAATCTTATACCATGGACCTAGAAGATTTTACTACTTCTTGCAAACTTCCGTAGTGGGGCAATGTTCATGAACCCAACAAATCTGAATATAAAGATTTTCTAGCTAGTATCACTGTGCGAGAATCTAGGGATATAGCACAAGCTACCATAGGGAGCATTCACTTTCCTGCTATACATTATTTTTCATCCTTCATTGGTAGATGCATTAACGGTAAAGATGAACCATGTCACATGTGTGTCCCTGATCTTTGTGTCCTCAAGAGTGTTGTGTTAGGTAATAAAGATTACAACTTGGGGGCAATAGTTTCACGTAGGTTGCATAATAGTGGTATATCTGAAGATTTATTTGGAGGGATTTATGCGACACGTGTTGCTAATTATCTTGGTATATCTCCACGAGAGGGGGATATGGAGTGTCCTCCTGCTTATTTAGATTATGACGTGATGGTCAGACATCATTTTCTTTTGAGGAATGAACAATTCCTCCAGTATCAACTAATATTTGACAGACGTCGCGTTGTCCATGATACTCGCCCTACTCCTTCCCTGTTTAATTACCAGGCAAAACGAAGATATGTGTTACCAGGGAGGAGGCAGCCGAACACGAGAGGAGAGCGGAGGCAGCTCATCAACATGTCGCAGCTCAGGATGCATTGGCTGCAGCATCTCAGTACGACCCCAGTTATAACTTCGGATATCAGCCGGGCTATCCTTGGCATTAGACCAACTTAGGCCAAAAGCCTAAGCTTGGGGGAGTATGTATTTCTCACCGAATTTACATTCATGTTCACACACTATTCTAGTTGTCGGTGCTCATACTCTTTCATTGTACTATCCATGCTAGTTTAATTTATTTTTCTACTTTCTTCTTGTGTGTTTGTTAAACCTTAAGAAAAACCAAAAAAATAGTTAGTTTAATGTCCATGCTTGTAGAAGTAATTAAAATGAAAACACAAAAAGATTTCTCATTCTTCTTTTACTTGTTGGGAGCTTTCCCGTGTAAATAGTTTTATTTTCTTTTCTTTCTTTTGGGGGTCAAGAGTAGAAGACCATATTGAAAATGTTTAGTGGCTCTCATATGCATGATTGGTGATTTAACTTAGAGCCCATATTACCTTGTCTTCTCTCTTGAATTGAATGCTTGCAGATTCCAGCTTAGTCCAATGCACGTGCACCACTATTATTATGCACACCGTTCGGTCGTGCAAGTGAAAGGCAATAATGACGATATATGATGGACTAATTGAGATGAGAAAAGCTGGTATGAACTCGACCTCTCTTGTTTTTGTAAATATGATGAGTTCATCGTTCCTGATTCAGCCTATTATGAAGTAAACATATTTGCAATGACATTTAGAGATTATAGTTGCTTATGCCATGCATAATTAGCTATGAGTTTATAATGGTTAACCTTGCGTGCCAACATGCTATCAAAATGATTATGATGTGGTATGATGGGATGGTATCCTCCTTTGAATGAATTGAGGGACTCGACTTGGCACATGTTCACGCATGAAGTTGAAACAAATCAACATAGCCTTCATGATATTTATGTTCATGGTGGATTATATCCTACTCATGCTTGCACTTGGTGTAAATTAATTTTAATGCATGTTCATGACTGTTGTCGCTCTCCCAGTTGGTCGCTTCCCAGTCTTTTGCTAGCATGCACCTGTACTAAGCGGGAATACTGCTTGTGCATCCAAACTCCATAAACCCCAAAGTTATTCCATATGAGTCCACTATACCTTCCTATATGCGGTATTTACCTACCGTTCCAAGTAAATTTGTATGTGCCAAACTCCAAACCTTCAAATGAAATTCTGTTTTGTATGCTCGAGCAGCTCATGTTTCAACTAGGGTTGTCTATATCTTCCATGATATGTGGGTTATTCTCAAGAGGAGTGGACTCCGCTCCTCATTCAGGAGAAAATGGTTGGTAATAAGGATGCCCAGTCCCATGATCAAAAAGATCAAAGCAAATCAAAATAATTAAACAAAACTCCCACAGGGTTGTTGTTAGTTGGAGGCACTCGTTGTTTCGAGCAAGCCATGGATTGATGCTTGTTGGTGGTGGGGAAGTATAAACTTTCACCATTCTGTTCGGGAACCGCCTATAATGTATGTAGCATGGAAGATATCGCCATCTCATGGTTGTTGCATTGACAATGAAAGTATGCCGTTCAAAATGTTATTCATCTCCATTTTAAAATCGAGCTCGGTTACCTCTACAAATCCCTGCTTCCCTCTGCGAAGGGACCATCTATATACTTTTATGTTGAGTCATCGCCCTCTTATTGAAAAGCACCCGCTAGAGAGCACACTGTCATTTGCATGCATTACTATTAGTTTATATTGGGTATGACTTGACTGGATTTCTTTTACCATGAATTACAATGTTTAGTCAGTCCTTGATCTTTAAAGGTGCTCTGAATTTATGTTTTGTAGTCTCAGAAAGGGCTAGCAAGATACCATCTTGTTATATCATATTATGATTGTTTTGAGAAAGTGTTGTCATCCGAGTTTTATTATTATTGCTCGCTAGTTGATTATGCCACTGATATGAGTAAATATGAGACCTAAGTGTTATTGTGAATATGGTTAGTTCATAATCTTTGCTCAAAACTTGAATGCTTGCTTTACATATTTACAACAACAAGAGCAAAAAGAGTTTGTAAATGTTTTTCTTTATCACTTTCAGTTTATCAACTGAATTGCTTGAGGACAAGAAAAGGTTTAAGCTTGGGGGAGTTGATACGTCTCCAACGTATCTACTTTTCCAAATACTTTTGCCCTTGTTTTGGACTCTAATTTGCATGATTTGAATGAAACTAACCCGGACTGACACTGTTTTCAGCAGAACTGCCATGGTGTTGTTTATTGTGCAGAAAAAAAGTTCTCGGAATGACCTGAAAATCCACGGAGATAACTTTTGGAAAATATAAAAAATATTTGCGAAATAATCAAGGCTAGGGGGCCCACACCCTGTCCACGAGGGTGGGGGCGCACCCCCTCCCCCTGGGCGCGCCCCCTGTCTTGTGGGCCCCCTGATGCTCCACTGACCTCAACTCCAACTCTATATATTCCATTTCGTGGAGAGAAAAATCAGAGAGAAAGTTTCATCATGTTTTACGATATGGAGCCGCCGCCAAGCCCTAATATCTCTCCGGAGGGCTGATCTGGAGTCCGTTCGGGGCTCCAGAGAGGGGGATTTGTCGCTGAGGGAGTTCCGGACTAGGGGGTGTCCGGATAGCCGAACTATCATGATCGGCCGGACTCCAAGACTATGAAGATACAAGATTGAAGACTTCGTCACGTGTCCGGATGGGACTTTCCTTGGCGTGGAAGGCAAGCTTGGCGATATGGATATGTAGATCTCCTACCATTGTAACCGACTCTATGTAACCCTAGCCCTCTCCGGTGTCTATATAAACCGGATGGCTTTAGTCCATAGGACGAACAACAATCATACCATAGGCTAGCTTCTAGGGTTTAGCCTCCTTGATCTCGTGGTAGATCTACTCTTGTAACACACATCATCAATATTAATCAAGCAGGACGTAGGGTTTTACCTCCATCAAGAGGGCCCGAACCTGGGTAAAACATCGTGTCCCTTGTCTCTTGTTACCATCCGCCTAGACGCACAGTTCGGGACCCCCTACCCGAGATCCGCCGGTTTTGACACCGACATTGGTACTTTCATTGAGAGTTCCTCTGTGTCGTCACTGATAGGCTCGATGGCTTCCTCGACCATCATCAACGATGCAGTCTAGGGTGAGACCTTTCTCCCCGGACAGATCTTCGTATTCGGCGGCTTTGCACTACGGGCCAATTCACTTGGCCATCTGGAGCAGAACGAAAGCTACGCCCCTGGCAGTCAGGTCAGACTTGGAAGTTTGAACTTCACGGCTGACATCCGCGGGGACTTGATCCTCGATGGATTCGAGCCACAGCCGAGCGTGCTGCACCGTCACGGCGAGCATGATTTAGCTCTGCAGCCGGATAGTACTCTAGAGGCCGCACTCGAACCCGCTCCGATCTTCAATTCAGAGCCGGCTGTGCAGATCGAGGACGGATGGCTAGACACCGCCTCGAGGGCTGCAACCTCTACGGCGATAGAGTCGAACACTAACCTTGTCCCTCATAAAGCTCGTGACTCCGAGGTTCTGGACTCCTCGCCGGACTCTGAACCTCCTGCGCCCCCTCCGATCGAATCCGATTGGGCGCCGATCATGGAGTTCACCGCAGCGGACATCTTTCAACACTCACCTTTCAGCGACATCTTGAGTTCGCTAAAGTGTCTCTCATTATCAGGAGAGCCCTAGCCGGACTGCGGTCAGGACGGTTGGGATGCGAACGACGAAGAAATTCAAAGCCCACCCACCACCCACTTGGTAGCCGCTGTCGACGATCTAACCGACATGCTAGACTACGACTCCGAAGACATCGACGGTATGGACGAAGATGCCGGAGACGACCAAGAACCAGCGCCCACCGGGCACTGGAAAGCCACCTCATCATATGACATATACATGGTGGATATCCCAAAAGATGGGAATGGCGAAGGAACAGCGGAGGATGACCCCTCGAAGAAATAGCCCAAGCGTCGGCGTCAGCGGCGCCGCTCTAAATCCCGCCACAGCAAGAATGAAGATTCCGGCACCGGAGATAATAGTACACCGGACAATGCCGAAGACAACCCACTCCAGCAAGATCCAGCGCAGGAGGACGGAGACGCCAGCCCTCATGAGAGAGCGGCAGAAGAAGAGGTAGAGGATTATATGCCTCCCTCCAGAGACGAAGCAAGCCTCGACGATGATGAATTCGTCGTGCCTGAGGATCCCGTCGAACAAGAGCGTTTTAAACGTAGGCTTATGGCCACGGCGAACAGCCTCAAGAAAAAGCAGCAACAGCTTAGAGGGGATCAAGATCTGCTAGCCGACAGATGGACTGAAGTCCTTGCGGCCGAAGAGCATGAGCTCGAACGCCCCTCCAAAAGCTACCCTAAACGCAAGCTGCTCCCCCGATTAGAGGAGGAAGCGTATGAACCCGCATCACCAGGAGACAATACGGCTGACCGACCACCCCGTGGTCGCGACAGAGAGGCCTCTAGGCCCTTCACTAGACCCGTACCCCTGCATCGCTCGAAAAGCACAAGGCCACAGGGGAACGCTCCGGACTTGTGAGATATATTGGAGGATAAGTCAAGACAATCAAGATCGATCTATGGATCGCGTGGGCGCCCCACGGTACGTGACGATAACCGTTGCGCCGGACACAGTAAGTCCGGCGAGGCCGAACAAAACAGACAAAGCTCTTTTGAGCTCCGTCGTGATATCACCCAGTACAGAGGCGCCGCACACCCACTATGCTTCACAAATGAAGTAACGGATCATCAAATCCCCGAAGGGTTTAAACCCGTGAATATCGAATCTTACGATGGCGCAACAGACCCCGCGGTTTGGATCGAAGACTATCTTCTTCACATCCACATGGCCCGCGGTGACGATCTTCACGCCATCAAATATCTCCCCCTCAAGCTTAAAGGACCAGCCCGGCATTGGCTTAACAGCTTGCCAGCCAAGTCAATTGGGAGTTGGGAAGACCTGGAAGCCGCATTCCTCGATAACTTCCAAGGCACGTATGTGCGACCACCAGACGCTGATGACCTAAGCCACATAATTCAGCAGCCAGACGAATCGGCCAGACAATTCTGGACACGGTTCTTAACCAAGAAAAACCAAATCGTCGACTGTCCGGATGCGGAGGCCCTCGCGGCCTTCAAGCATAATATCCGCGATGAGTGGCTTGCCCGGCACCTAGGACAGGAAAAGCCGAAATACATGGCAGCCCTCAGATCACTCATGACCTGCTTCTGCGCGGGTTAGGACAGCTGGCTAGCACGCAGCAACAACCTCAGCAAAAATTCTGGCAGTCCGGATTTCAAGGACCGAAATGGCAGGTCGCGTCGTAACAAAAACAAACGCCGCATCAACGGCGACAATAGTGAGGACACCGTAGTCAATGCCGGATTCAGAGGCTCTAAACCCGGTCAGCGGAAAAAGCCATTCAAAAGAACTACTCCGGGTCCATCCAATTTGGACCGAATACTCGATCGCTCGTGCCAGATACACGGCACCCCCGAAAAACCAGCCAACCACACCAACAGGGACTGTTGGGTATTCAAGCAGGCGGGCAAGTTAATTGCCGAAAACAATGACAAGGGGCTGCATAGCGATGACGAGGAAGGGACCCGACCGCCGAACAATAGAGGACAGAAGGGTTTCCCCCCACAGGTGCGGACGGTGAACATGATATACGCAACGCACATACCCAAAAGGGAGCGGAAGCGTGCACTCAGGGATGTATACGCGATGGAGCCAGTTGCCCCGAAGTTCAATCCATGGTCCTCCTGCCCGGTCACTTTTGACCGAAGGGACCACCCCACCAGCATCCGCCACGGCGGATTCGCCGCATTGGTCCTAGACCCAATCGTCGATGGATTTCACCTCACCAGAGTCCTGATGGACGACGGCAGCAGCCTGAACCTGCTTTATCAGGATATAGTGCGCAACATGGGCATAGACCCCTAAAGGATTAAACCTACCAAGACGACCTTTAAAGGCGTCATACCAGGAGTAGAAGCCAATTGTACAGGCTCAGTCACACTGGAAGTGGTCTTCGGATCCCCGGATAACTTCTGAAGCGAGGAGTTAATCTTCGACATAGTTGCGTTCCGCGGCGGCTACCATGCCCTACTCGGACGTACCGCGTTTGCAAAGTTCAACGCGGTGCCGCACTACGCATACCTCAAGCTCAAGATGCCAGGCCCTCGAGGAGTCATCACGGTCAACGGAAACACTGAACGTTCTCTCCGAACGGAGGAACATAGAGCGGCTCTCGCGGCAGAAGTACAATGCAGCCTCTTAAGGCAATTTTTGAGTCCGGCCATTAAGCGGCCGGACACAGCTAAGCGCGCCCGGAGTAACCTACAACAAGACCACTTGGCACGTTCCGAGCATGCGTAGCAGTGCGGCCCCAACCCCAGCCCCTGTAAAACGTCAAAACAGGTCCTTCACATACACCATTACGCTCTGAAGATACCATGGGCATGGGGAAAGGGGCATGACCACGATAGGCCCAGACTGCGGCTCAACCACACCATGGGCTCTCAAGTGTGTCGTTCTTTTTTCTTTTATTTTTTCCTTTTTTACCCACAGGACTCTATTCGTCAGAGGCCCTGTCCGGCAGCAGACCTGCAGAACTCACGATGCAACAGCCAGGGAAGGATAAAGGCTACAACGAATATCCAGGTGGTCTCCATTACGAGCATTAAATCTGTTTTACGCATCACTCGGCAGCCTACCCCTGGAGGGGGACATGTTTAACAGTCCCATCCCTTGCTTATCGCACCATTTGTATCATTCTGCACTTACAGCAGTCTTTCTTAAATAAATAATGCAACACCTTTTTGCTTATAATTGCATTTCCTTTTTATACATATGTTCATTTACGGCATGTTGCTTCCGTACACTTTGGTATGGCTAAAATACACCAGGGGCTTATGTTTCCCGCATCATGGTGTGATAAGTCCGAACACTTTCACAAGTGCGGCACCCCGAACTTATAGCACTATATGCATCGGCTCCGAATCATGTCTTGGGTCAATAGTTGGGTTTGCCCGGCTCCCATGTTTTGGTACCTTACGTTCCGTTGTATCGGCTAAGGTAGCACTGGGAGAACCACTACGATTGCGCCCCAGTTGAGCTGGGTTAACGCCTCAGTGGAGAAAGCTAAAACTGACCGTCATGATGAGGTGAGAGCCGGTCGCTGTTCGAGAGGTTTTTTGCGAGTCCTTAAAGACTTATGCCGCTTAGAGCGAGGAGCCGGATCTTGTCCAGCCCAGGCGTGGATAGCGCCCCAAATTCGGCCTTCCGAAGACTAGGGGCTTCGCGAAATTTAAAATTATAGAATTATATGGCTAAGTGAGAGTGTTCAAGCATTATAAGTCCGGTTGCCTTGTTCGCTGTGTTGAGCGCCTCCCTAGATGGACCCAAAAATGGGAACAAGAGTGCTCAAGTTTATCCCGAACACCCCAGCACTCATGGCATGGGGGCTGAAGCCGACGACTTGCCATCTCTTAGATTTGATAAACAGCCACACAGAAGGTAATATTTTAAATTAACAAGCGTTGCTTAGCGCATATGAACTAAGTTTTCAGCGCACAGGATAACAAAATGCGAGTCTACTCAAAAATTACATCTTTGGAGCACTCGCCTGCAATAGTGCAGGCACCCTTCAGCACACTCTTATAATACATCTCGGGCGTGCGATGCTCCTTGCCCTCTGGTGGCGGGTCCGTCATGAGCTCCTGGGCATCCATCTTGCCCCAGGTGCACCTTTGTGCAGGCAAGGGCCCGACGGGCACCTTCAATACAGGCGGAGTGCTTGATGACTTCAACCCACGAGCATGCATCCACCAGCCGCCGCACCAGGCCAAAGTAGCTCCCAGGCATGGCCTCCTTAGGCCACATCCGAACTATGAGGCCCTTCATGGCCTGTTCGGCCGCCTTGTGGAGCTCGACCAGCTGCTTCAGCTGGTCGCTAAGGGGCACCGGATGTCCGGCCTCGGCATACTGAGACCAGAAGACCTTCTCTGTCGAGCTCCCCTCCTCGGCCCAGTAGAACGCGGCAGCATCGGACACGCTGCGAGGAAGATCTGCGAACGCTCCTGGAGAGCTCCGAATTCGGGTAAGCAACAGGTAATTAACACTCACATGCTTACTTTGCATGAAAAATGCCTTACCCGCTGCTATTTTCTTCACCGCCTTAATCTCCTGGAGGGCCTTGTAGGCTTCGGCCTTAGTGGCTTTGGCACTCTCAAGAGCCGTTGCAAGCTCAGACTCTCGAGTCTTCGAGTCATGCTCCAGGCTCTCATGTTTTTTCATGAGATCTTGGAGCTCTTGCTGTACCTCCGCCACCCGCGCCTCCTGCTTCCCTCGCTCGGTGCGCTCCGTGGCCGCATTGCGTTCGGCCGCGGCCACCGCCTCTTTTAGGGTCGCCACCTCGTTAGTGGCCCCTGCAATACCCATGTTATCCTTGTCATTCTTTTTGCAACCAAAATCCTTTTCTGTAAGGTACAATTTTAATAAGGTGTTACCCACCTTCCTTGTCCTCGAGCTGCTTCTTGGCACGGCCGAGCTCGTTCTCGGACTGCTCGAGATTTTCCTTCAAAGTATTGACCTCCGCAGTCAGTGCGGCAGAGGTCAGCAGCGCAGCCTGCAATCCCATATTGACATATTTATTATGACTCCTGCGTATATCTTTTTAGATCCTCAGTCTGGCTTTTCTTTCCAAACACCGAACCGAGCATCAGGGGCTACTGTCTATGCGGTACCATTTTATACATATTGAAATTCTTACCTCCAAGCCTGTTAGAAGGCTGCTGCAGGCTTCGGTCAGCCCACTCTTGGCGAGCTGAACCTTTTGAATCACCGCACTCATAACAGTGCGGTGTTCCTCTTCGATGGAGGCGTCGTTGAGCGCCTCCAGCAAATTATCCGGCGCCTCCGGTTGGACGAAGGCAGCCGGCGTCACGGTCTTGCCCTTCTTGCGAAGGGGTCGCCCGCCGGACTTCGGAGCCACTGTGGGTTCCGGGGCCGAGCCCGGTGCAAAGTCCGGGAGGTTGCCCTGTGACACCTCCGGAGCCTCCTCCTCCTGGTGGGTCCCTTCTTGGGATCCCACCTCGGCATCGTCCACGGCACGGGGTGGAGGCAGTCGGAAGAGAATCCATATCCGACGCACCTAAGGACCCGCTCGACGAAGCGGGAAGATCATCCTTGGGCGGACTGCAGGGTTGTATGCGGCATTAGAAAGACATTATGTGGCGAAAAAGAAAAACCTTGGAGTTATTCGGGAGTCCAGATACTTACGATCTCGCCAGGGGCTTGGCCCTTGGAGGCCAGTCCTCGTCGTCGTCACTTGCGTTCGCAGAACTGTCCGGGGGAAGAGTTTTTCCCTTCTTGGACCCTTCGGTCTCCCTTGTTGGGGAGGCCTTCCTTTTCTTCCCTCCCCCCGCTGGGGGAGAGGCTTTCTTCTTCTCCTCCTCGCCTTGGTGGGAGGAGTCAGCCTCGGATTCATCATCCGATAGCACCTGAAAACGGGAACTCTTCCGAGTCCCCGTGGCCTTCTTCTTGGCCTTCTTCTCCGGCACCACGTGGGGTGCCGGAGCCAGCAACCCAGTTAGGCGGGCGTCCGCTGGGTCCTCTGGTAATGGGGCCGGACAGATAGTCCATTCGGCCTTTGCCAGCCAATCCTGTCAAAGGTAAAGGGAGTTTAGATCCCGCAAAGAGTCAAACTATGGAG
Source organism: Triticum aestivum (assembly GCF_018294505.1). Lineage (NCBI taxonomy): Eukaryota > Viridiplantae > Streptophyta > Magnoliopsida > Poales > Poaceae > Triticum > Triticum aestivum. Next base: position 588,110,234 of record NC_057795.1, read on the forward strand.
AACAAGTGACAAAATCACTTACCTCGTCAGCTGGACGCTACGAGCGGAATCCGCGATCTTCGGTAGCGGATGCGGGAGCCTCGGCGCCCTTGAACAGCACCTTCCAGACATCTTCGTACATAGTGTCGAAGAGCCCGCTCAGGGTTTGGTGCTGCACCGGATCGAACTCCCACATGTTGAAACCCCGTCGTTGGCACGGGAGAATCCGGCGGATGAGCATGACCTGGACTACGTTGACAAGCTTGAGCTTCTTGTCCACCAGCTTTTGGATACATGCTTGGAGTCCGGTCAGCTCCTCCGAATCGCCCCAGATCCGGCCACTCTCTTTACAGGAGGTGAGCCGTGTAGGGATGCCGGATCTGAATTCGGGGGTCGCTGCCCAATCAGGGTCACGCGGCTCGGTGATGTAGAACCACCCTGATTGCCACCCCTTAATGGTTTCCACGAAGGTGCCCTCCAGCCACGTAACGTGGGACATCCTGCCCACCATGGCGCCTCCGCACTCCGCTTGGCTGCCCTTCACAACCTTCGGCTTGACACTGAAGGTCTTGAGCCACAAGCCGAAGTGGGGCTGGATGCAGAGGAAGGCCTCGCACACGACGATAAACGCCGAGATGTTGAGGATGAAATTCGGGGCCAGATCATGGAAATCTAGGCCGTAGTAGAACATGAGCCCCCGGACAAAGGGATGAAGTGGGAAGCCCAGTCCGCGGAGGAAATGGGGAAGAAATACTACCCTCTCATGGGGCCTGGGGGTGGGGATGAGCTCTCCCTCGTCGGGGAGCCGGTGCCGATGTCGGTGGACAAATATCCGGCGCCGCGCAGCTTCTGGATCTGCCCCTCCGTGACGAAGGAGGCCATCCACTTGCCTCCCGCTCCGGACATAGTTGGAGAAGGTTGAGGTGAGAAGTGCGGACTTGGGCGCTGGAGCTCGAGTTCGCGGAGATGGATAAGCCAAGGAGGAAGAAGGCGCAGGTAAAAGGGTTGGATCTTTATCCCCTTATATGGGCGGACAAAAACATGTGTCCCCACCGGCCTGGTAAAACTCGCTTATCTCCCAAGCGTCACAATCAATGGCGCGGTTGGGTTACCCATGTCCGTATTGATGGGAATCCCGGAATAAGGGGAACACGATCTCTGCTTCGACAAGACGTGCCAAGGAAACCGCCTCGCTAAATGCGCTGAGGTGATGCAATAAACACAATTCGAGTAAAGGCTTGGTAATGGTGTGACGTCACGCCACAAAATACGTCAGCAGATTGAACTTGTGTAATATTATTCTCTCTATGGTGGTACGTGGAATTTATTTTTGCAGAGCCGGACACTATCCTGGTGTTCACAATCTTCTATAAATTATTCGGAGGAAGAACCCGCCTTGCAAAGCCAAAGACAACATGCGCGCCGGACTCGTCGTCATTGAAGCCTGGTTCAGGGGCTACTGAGGGAGTTCCGGACTAGGGGGTGTCCGGGAACTATCATGATCGGCCGGACTCCAAGACTATGAAGATACAAGATTGAAGACTTCGTCCCGTGTCCGGATGGGACTTTCCTTGGCGTGGAAGGCAAGCTTGGCGATACGGATATGTAGATCTCCTACCATTGTAACCGACTCTGTGTAACCCTAGCCCTCTCCGGTGTCTATATAAACCGGATGGCTTTAGTCTATAGGACGAACAACAATCATACCATAGGCTAGCTTCTAGGGTTTAGCCTCCTTGATCACGTGGTAGATCTACTCTTGTAACACACATCATCAATATTAATCAAGCAGGACATAGGGTTTTACCTCCATCAAGAGGGCCCGAACCTGGGTAAAACATCGTGTCCCTTGTCTCCTGTTACCATCCGCCTAGACGCACAGTTCGGGACCCCCTACCCGAGATCCGCCGGTTTTGACACCGACAGTCGCCGTCGTCATCATCAACCATCCTCCATCACCAATTTCATGATGCTCACAGCCGTGCATGAGTAATTCCATTGTAGGCTTGCTGGACGGTGATGGGTTGGACGAGATTTACCATGTAATCAAGTTAGTTTTGTTAGGGTTTTATCCCTAGTATCCACTATGTTCTAAGATTGATGTTGCTATGACTTTGCTATGCTTAATGCTTGTCACTAGGGCCCGAGTGGCATGATTTCAGATCAGAACCTATTATGTTTTCATGAATATATGTGAGTTCTTGATCCTATCTTGCAAGTCTATGGTCACCTATTATGTGTTATGATCTGACAACCCCGAAGTGACAATAATCGGGATACTTCTCAGTGATGACTGTAGTTTGAGGAGTTCATGTATTCACTATGTGTTAATGCTTTGGTCCGGTACTCTATTAAAAGGAGGCATTAATATCCCTTAGTTTCCACTAGGACCCCGCTACCACAGGAGGGTAGGACAAAGATGTCATACAAGTTCTTTTCCATAAGCATGTATGACTATATTTGGAATACATGCCTACATTACATTGATGAACTGGAGCTAGTTCTGTGTCACCCTATGTTATAGCTATTACATGTGGAATCGCATCCGACATAATTATCCATCACTGATCCAATGCCTACGAGCTTTTCACATATTGTGCTTTGATTATTTACTTTTCCGTTGCTACTATTACAATCACTACAAAACTGCTATCTTTACTTTTGCCACTGTTACCGTTACTATCATACTACTTGCTACTAGATACTTTGCTGCAGATACTAAGTTATTCAGGTGTGGTTGAATTGACAACTCAACTGCTAATACTTAAGAATATTCTTTAGCTCCCCTTGTGTCGAATCAATAAATTTGGGTTGAATACTCTACCCTCGAAAGCTGTTGCGATCCCCTATACTTATGGGTTATCAACAGGCAGTATTCCCGCTTAGTACAGGTGAAGGCTAGCAAAAGACTGGGAAGCGACCAACTGAGAGAGCGACAACAGTCATGAACATGCATTAAAATTAATCTATACCAGGTGCAAGCATGAGTAGGATATAATGGAGGTTCTGGCTAAGGCTCTGGAGCGGATGTCTGGCCTCGATGAGCGTACACCGCGTCCGGCAAGACAAGGTAATTTTCTGCAGTTAAATCAAACAACAAAGGCGCCGGTAGGGTAATAATCTCATTGTGTTTCTTATTAAATCTCAGGTTATACAAAAGCATTTTTCTTTGTTGTCAACAATAAACTCATGCGCTACCATGCTCCTATAATCTAAAAAGGAAAGAGGCAACAGTGTCTCCTCTTTCTCATAATGCCTAATAGGTATCTCAAAATGTTCAGCAAGGCGTGCAGCATAGATACCTCCAAAGATGGGGCCCTTTGTACGATTCAGGCTTAACCATTTAGCAATAACGGCACCCATACTAAAAGTGTTATCACCAAATAAGGCATGGAACAGAATAATAATATCAGGAACACTGAAGTTTCCACTATTTCCACGACCAATTAAGCATCTACTAGCAAATATGGCAAAGTAGCGTAAAACAGGAAAATGTATGCTAGTGATTCTCGCATCGGAACCCTTCTTCGGATCCCCTACAATAATAGTGTTAAGAAAACCATCCACATCTTTACGATGTGGTTCTTCTAAGCTGCCCTCAAAGGGTATTCTACAAACCGCACAAAAATTACGTAATGGCATTTCCTTAGCCTCTTCATGTAAATGAAAAGATACTAAAGGAGGTGAATTCTTAGGATAATAGTAAAAGTTTTGCACGAGAGTATTGGTGAGTAAGAGATACTGATCGATCCGGTTGTGGAGGAAGTAGGTGAGGCTCGCATTTTCAGCCAATGAATAAAAGCCTTCATAAATCCCGGTTGCTCTCAAGAAATTATCACATGGCCACTCACAAGGCCTTACTTCCGCTACGCGAGGAAGATTATACTTGGCCTTTTCTTTCTCCTTCGCTTGTTTATCCTTGGAGATTTGGCTAGAAGAGCCCCTCAAAAACTCCTTATCATTTTCTGAAAATTTCTGAAATTTTTTAGTAACTTCAAAATAAAATTGAATCAAACTAAACAAGATTGATAGCAACTACTCCCATAAGTGCCTAGAGCCTATATCATGCATTAAAATTACTTGGGACCTCCTAAATTTAATCATGCAAGCTCAAGAACAAGGTCACCTATGCAGCCAAAAATTGCAATGAATAAAGCACTAGAACAAAAACTAATTGGGCCAATGGAGGAGTCACATACCAAGCAACAATCTCTCAAAGCAGTTTTGTGAATGGAGCTTTGAGCAAGGAGATCGAAAATCGCAGCAAAATGAGCTAGAACTCGAGCTTGAGCTGGATGGGGATTTTTTTTGGGAGGAGATGGAGTGTGTGGGTGCAGGAATAAGTGGAGGGGGCCACCATGGGCCCATGAGACAGGGGGCGCGCCCAGGGGGAGTGGGTGCACCCTCCACCCTCGTGGCCATGTGCTTGCCCCCACTGCTGTGTTTTCAGAGCCTAAAATCCTCAAATATTCCATAAAAAATCACACTAAATTTGCAGGGCATTTGGAGCACTTTTATTTTTGGGATATTTTTTTATTGCACGGATAATTCATAAAACAGACAGATAATACTATTTTTGCTTTATTTAATCTAAATAACAGAAAGTAAAAAGAGGGTACAGAAGGTTGTGCCTTCTAGTTTCATCCATCTCATGATCATCAAAATGAATCCACTAACAAGGCTGATCAAGTCTTGTTAACAAACTCATTCCGAATAACACGGAACCGAAGAAATTTCGAATAACACTAGGTTACCTCAAAGGGGATATGCACATCCCCAACAATAAGAATATCATACTTTTTCTTGACAGTAGGAAGAGGAAATTCAAAACCTCCAATAATGATAGTTGGAATTTTTCCAATAGAATTGATGCTATGAACTTGAGCTTGTTTCCTCGGAAAGTGTACCGTATGCTCATTACCATTAACGTGAAAAGTGACATTGCCTTTGTTGCAATCAATAACAGCCCCTGCAGTATTCAAAAAGGGTCTACCAAGGATAATCGACATACTATCGTCCTCGGGAATATCAAGAATAACAAAGTCTGTTAAGATAGTGACAATTGCAACCACAACAGGCACATCCTCACAAATACCGACAGGTATAGCAGTTGATTTATCAGTCATTTGCAAAGATATTTCAGTAGGTGTCAACTTATTCAATTCAAGTCTACGATATAAAGAAAGAGGCATAACACTAATACCGGCTCCAAGATCACATAAAGCAGTTTTAACATAATTTATTTTAAAGGAGCATGGTATAGTTGGTACCCCTGGATCTCCAAGTTTCTTTGGTATTCCACCCTTAAAAGTGTAATTAGCAAGCATGGTGGAAATTTCAGCTTCCGGTATCTTTCTTTTATTTGTAATGATATCCTTCATATATTTAGCATAAGGGTTTACTTTAAGCATATCAGTCAAGTGCATACGTAAGAAGATAAGTCTAATCATTTCAGCAAAGTGCTCAAAATCCTCATCATCCTTTGTCTTGGATGGTTTAGGAGGAAAAGGCATGGGTTTCTGAACCCATGGTTCTCTCTCTCTACCGTGCTTCCTAGCAACAAAGTCTCTTTTATCATAACGTTGATTCTTTGATTGTGAATTATCAAGATCAATAGCAGGTTCAATCTCTACATCATTATTATTGCTAGGTTGAGCGTCAACATGAACATTATCTTTAACATTATCACCAGGTTCATGTTCATCACCTGATTGTGTTTCAGCATCAGAAATAGAAATATCATTGGGATTCTCAGGTGTGTCTATGATAGGTTCACTAGAAGCATGCAAAGTCCTATCATTTTTCTTTTTCTTCTTCTTAGAAGAACTAGGTGCCTCTAAATTATTTCTCTGAGAATCCTGCTTGATTCTCTTAGGGTGGCCATCAGGATACAAAGGTTCCTGAGTCATTCTACTAGTTCTAATAGCCACTCTAACAGCAAAATCATGTTTATTATTTAATTCATCAAGCAAATCACTTTGAGCTTTAAGTACTTGCTCAGCTTGAGTGGTAACCATAGAAGCATATTTGCTAATGAGTTTAAGTTCACCTTTAACTCTAGCCATATAATCACTCAAGCGTCCTATCTTGAAAGCATTATTCTTTAATTCTCTACCAACATAAGCATTAAAACTTTCTTGTCTAGCCATAAAGTCATCAAATTCATCTAAGCATTGGCTATGAAATTTAGTAGATGGGATTTCAACTTTATTATATATATAGAGAGAATTTACCTTTACTACCTGTGTCGGGTTATCAAGACAATGTGTTTCTTCAATAGGTAGATTAAGACCATGTATTCCTTCAATCGGAGGTAAATTCTTAACATCTTTAGCTTTAATACCTTTTTCTTTCATTGATTTATTTGCCTCTTGCATATCTTCAGGACTGAGAAATAGAACTCCCCTCTTCTTTGGAGTTGGTTTAGGAATAGGCTCAGGAGTTGGCTCAATTGGCTCAGGAATTGCCTCAGGAATTGGCTCAGGAAGAGTCCAATTATTTTCATTAGTCAACATATTATTCAATGGTAATTCAGCTTGGCCGGCTGTTCTTTCCTTGGAAACACAACCAGCACAACTATCCAAGTAGTCCATGGAAGCATCGGTTAGTCCATTATAAAAGATATCAAGTACTTCATTTTTCTTAAGAGGATGATCAGGCAAAGTATTAAGTAATCGGAGAAGCCTCCCCCAAGCTTGTGGGAGACTCTCTTCTTCGATTTGCAAAAAATTATATATTTCCCGCAAGGCATCTTGTTTCTTATGAGCAGGGAAATATTTAGCAGAGAAGTAATAAATCATATCCTAGGGACTACGCACACAACCAGGATCAAGAGAATTAAACCAAGTTTTAGCATCACCCTTTAATGAGAATGGAAATATCTTAAGGATATAATAGTAGCGAGACTTCTCATCATTAGTAAACAGGGTGGCTATATCATTTAACTTGGTAAGATGTGCCACAATAGTGTCAGATTCATAGCCATAAAAAGGATCAGATTCAAGCAAAGTAATTATCTCAGGATCAACAGAGAATTCATAATCCTTATTAGTAACACAGATAGGTGAAGTAGCAAAATTAGGTTCAGGTTTCATTCTAGCATTAAGAGATTGCTGCTTCCATTTAGCTAATAACTTATTAAGATCATATCTATCATTGCAAGCAAAAATAGCTCTAGCAGCTTCTTCATCCATAACATAACCCTCAGGAACAACAGGTAACTCATAATTAGGGGGAGAACTTTCATCATCACTATCATCAATAATTTCATCTTCAATAATTTCATTCTCTCTAACCCTAGCAAGTTATTCATCAAGATATTCACCTAATGGCACGGTAGTATCAAGCATAGAAGTAGTTTCATCATAAGTATCATGCATAGCAGAAGTGGCATCATCAATAACCTGCGACATATCAGATTTCATAGTAGTAGCAGGTTTAGGTGTCGCAAGCTTACTCAAAACAGAAGGAGAATCTAGTGCAGAGCTAGATGGCAGTTCCTTACCTCCCCTCGTAGTTGAGGGAAAAATCTTAGTTCTTGTGTCTTTCAAGTTCTTCATAGTGATCAGCAGATATAAATCCCAATTAACTCAAAGAATAGAGCTATGCTCCCCGGCAACGGCGCCAGAAATTAGTCTTGATAACCCACAAGTATAGGGGATCACAACAGCTTTCGAGGGTAGAGTATTCAACCCAAATATTGATTCGACACAAGGGGAGCCAAAGAATATTCTCAAGTATTAGCAGTTGAGTTTTCAATTCAACCACACCTGGACAACTTAGTATCTGCAGCAAAGTATTTAGTAGCAAAGTAGTATGATAGCAAAGGTAACAGTGACAAAAGTAACGATAGCAGTTTTGTAGTGATTGTAACAGTGGCAATGGAAAAGTAAATTGGCGAAGCACAATATGTCAAAATCTCGTAGGCATTGGATCAGTGATGGATAATTATGTTGGATGCGATTCCTCGTGTAATAGCTATAACATAGGGTGACACAGAACTAGCTCCAGTTCATCAATGTAATGTAGGCATGTATTCCGAATATAGTCATACGTGCTTATGGAAAAGAACTTGCATGACATATTTTGTCCTACCCTCCCGTGGTAGCAGGGTCCTAGTGGAAACTAAGGGATATTAAGGCCTCCTTTTAATAGAGTACCGGACCAAAGTAGTAACACATAGTGAATACATGAACTCCTCAAACTACGGTCATCACCGAGAAGTATCACGATTATTGTCACTTCGGGGTTGTCTGATCATAACACATAATAGGTGACTATAGACTTGCAAGATAGGATAAAGAACTCACATATATTCATGAAAACATAATAGGTTCAGATCTGAAATCATGGCACTCAGGCCCTAGTGACAAGCATTAAGCATAGCAAAGTCATAGCAACATCAATCTCAGAACATAGTGGATACTAGGGATCAAACCCTAACAAAACTCACTTGATTACATGGTAAATCTCATCCAACCCATCACCGTTCAACAAGCCTACGATAGAACTACTCACGCACGGCGGTGAGCATCATGAAATTGGTGATGGAGGATGGTTGATGATGACGATAGCGACGAATCCCCCTCTTCGGAGCCCCGACAACTCCAGATCGGCCCTCCCGAGAGAGATTAGGTCTTGGCGGCGGCTTTGTATCGTAAAACGCGATGAAACTTTCTCTCTGATTTTTTTCTCCATGAAACGGAATATATAGAGTTGGAGTTAAGGTCGATGGAGCATCAGGGAGCCCACGAGACAGGGGGGTGCGCCCAGGGGGAGGAGGCGCGCCCCCCACCCTCATGGACATGGTGTGGGGCCCCTAGACTTGATTCTTTCGCTAGTATTTTTTATATTTTCCAAAAGTTATCTCCGTGGATTTTCAGGTCATTCCGAGAACTTTTGTTTCTGCACAATAAACAACACCATGGCAGTTCTGCTGAAAACAACGTTAGTCCGGGTTAGTTTCATTCAAATCATGCAAATTAGAGTCCAAAACAAGGGCAAAAGTGTTCGGAAAAGTAGTTACGTTGGAGACGTATCAAGGGCCTAGATTGATTTCTCTTGGCTATAGAGGCTTGCAGCGGCGGAAGTTCCGGTCTAGGTTATTTTCTGGAGGTTTCTGTATTTATAGGAATTTTTGGCGTCGGTCTCACGTCAGGGGGTCTCCGAAAGGTCCACGAGATAGGGGCCCACGCCCAGGGGGGTGGGCGCGCCCCCCACTCTCGTGGACAGCCCGGGACTCTTCTAGCCCAACTCTTTTACTTTGGGGGCTTCTTTTGGTCCATAAAAAATCATCGAAAATTGGCACGTTAATTGGACTCTGTTTGGTATTCCTTTTCTTTAAAACTTAAAAACAAGGAAAAAACATAAACTGGCACTAAGCTCTAGGTTAATAGGTTAGTCCCAAAAATCATATAAAATAGCATATAAATGCATATAAAACATCTATTATGGATAATATAATAGCATGAATACTTCATAAATTATAGATGCGTTGAAGACATATCAGGGATCCATCACCGATGGCCATCTTCATCATCCCGGCGCTCTCCATGACGAGGAGGGAGTACTTCACCCTCGGGGCTGAGGGTATGTACCAGTAGCTATGTATTTGATCTCTCTCTCTCTCTCATGTTCTTGATATAGCACAATCTTGATGTACTATGAGCTTCGCTATTATAGTTGGATCTTATGATGTTTCTCCCCCTCTACCTTCTTGTAATGGATTGAGTTTTCGCTTTGAAGTTATCTTATCGGATTGAGTCTTTAAGGATTTGAGAACACTTGATGTATGTCTTGCATGTGCTTATCTGTGGTGACAATGGGATATTCACGTGTTCCACTTGATGTATGTTTTGGTGATCAACTTGCGGGTTGAGTGAGCCTTGTGAACTTATGCATAGGGGTTGGCACACGTTTTCATATTGACTCTCCGGTAGAAACTTTGGGGCACTCTTTGAAGTTCTTTGTGTTGGTTTGAATAGATGAATCTGAGATTGTGTGATGCATATCGTATAATCAAACCCGCGGATACTTGTGGTGACATTGGAGTATCTAGGTGACATTAGGATTTTGGTTATTGTGTGTCTTAAGGTGTTATTTTACTACAAACTCTACGGATGTTTGTGACACTTAAAGGACTAGCCCAATGGATTGATCAGAAAGAATAACTTTGAGGTGGTTTGTACCCTACAATAATCTCTTCGTTTGTTCTCCGCTATTTGTGACTTTGGAGTGACTCTTTTTTGCATGTTGAGGGATTGTTATATGATCTAATTATGTTATCATTGTTGAGAGAACTTTCACTAGTGAAAGTATGAACCCTAGGCCTTGTTTCGAAGCATTCAAATACCGTTTTCGCTCACTTTTGTTACTAGTTACCTTGCTGTTTTTATATTCAGATTACAAAAACCTATATCTACCATACATATTACGCTTGTATCACCATCTCTTCGCCGAACTAGTGCACCTCTATAATTTACCACTGTATTGGGTGTGTTGGGGACACAAGAGACTCTTTGTTATTTGGTTGCAGGGTTGTTTGAGAGAGACCATCTTCATCCTACGCCTCCCATGGATTGATAAACCTTAGGTCATCCACTTGAGGGAAATTTTCTATTGTCCTACAAAACTCTGCACTTGGAGGCCCAACACGAGTCTACAAGAAGAAGGTTACTGTCGGTGTACTAGAATAGGGGTACCCTAGTATCCCGAACTTGTGCACGGCCAGTTGCAGCACCCCGCGGCAAGGCTTGCCTGGTGACCGCCAAGGTCCTCCGTGGTTCCTGTGGAGCCATTCAAGAACAAAGTATTCAAGCCAAGGAGACAAGGCCCCGGCAAGAGGAGCTTGCCGGGAAGGCCAACCAAGGCATCTCAAGGAACTTGCCGCGACGCGCCACGCGTCCCGGCGAGGCCCGGTGAGCGACAAGCTTCCGGGCGCGACAAGACAACGACCGCGGCAAGGCGCTTGCCGCGACAAGCTACCACTCTGTACCTGCGCTCCAGCACATCCACCAACGTGTCACCCTGGGGCCTTTCCATGCGCGCGTGGCAAGAGGCTGTGCAGCCAGCGGTGCGCGGTGGCAAGCGACGCTGACAAGATTGCCATCGTGGCGAGCGGTGGCGTCCCTGACGGTCCCTTTTTGCACTATTTGGGCGACGTAGACGGGCATTTAATGCCTTTGTCCCCTGCCGTCAGGGTTAGGTATGATACACTGTACAGGTTGTTGTACCAACCGCAATTCCTTTTCCATTTTTACCCTTGTCTACGTTGCCACCTGTCGGTGACCCCTTTAGCATATAAATGGAGGCCCATGCGCAACGTAGAGGGGGTTGGAAAGGAGAAAAACACTCATGCTCGGTCTCGTTAGCAGCTAGTGTGTACTGTAGCACCCAGCGCTCCCGAGCAAGAACTCAATACACTCAGACATGCAGCAGTAGGAGTGTTATCTCTCCGGAGAGCTCCGAAGCTGGGTAAACCACTCGTGTGCTTCGCCTCGATCCGCTCTTCATGCGACCTCCGCCCCCCGCCGAACCGAAAGGGGCTCGGTCCGCCGTTCCCATAGGTGTTCATGGATCAGCCTCCCCGACAGTTACGTAGTAGACATCAAGCTCTTTTCTGGCGCCTTTGTCGGGGAGGTGAGTGCTTGAAGGTATATCTTTGGATCTTGCAATTGAATCATTTTGTTTCTTGTTTTATCACTAGTTTAGTTTATAAAAGAAAACTACAAAAAATGGAATTGAGTTTGCCTCATATCCTTCATCTTTTTAATGTCTTTCATGAAATGATGGAAAGGAAAATTGTTCCCAAGTGTTAGAAGAAGAATGCATTAAAATATTTGGCACTAAATCTTGGAATGATGAGCATGATTGCAATGTTGTTAGTATGAACTCTTTGAATATCCATAGTACTAATGATGATTGCACTAGTCATGATAAAAATATTTCTTATAAGCATGTCAATTTTTGTGGAGTGCATAGAGTTTGCAAGTACACACAAAAAAGGTAAGATAGATTTTGCAAGAGGCATAAATATTTAGAAACTAAATGGTTGCAAGAGAGGCTATATGTTTATGCTAAAAATTTAAATTTTCTTTGCCATACTTGTGAATTTTGTAATGAACGTGGTCATTTAAATCTCCAATGCAAATTGTTTCATGATCGAATCGTGCCCAAAAATTGTGATGACTTGATTTCCCTTGCGTATCATAATGAACTTAGTTTACTTCTGGGTTATGAAGACATGAAATGTATAACTAAGGATATTCCAGAATTTGTCCTTGAGAGAGTTCTTGATTTTGATCTAGAGGAAATTTATATGTATTATGCGGTGAATTGCATTGAAAATCCTTATATTGCCAATTACATAAAGACGAGAATACAAATAGAAGATGAAGAGAATACTAATGAAAGGGAAGAGGTTTCCCAATATCCTTGTATTCTTTCTTATGATGAATCAGGTAACGATGAGGAGCTTTCTATTCAACCAATCTCATTAATAAGGAGCTCCAAAAAGAGGCTTAAACCCACACATAATGTGGAGAAGAAAAAGAAAAGATGGATAAGCAAAGGTAAAAAGGTATCCCTCCCAAATGATGTTGCTCCTATTATTTTTATTCCTATTACTCATTGTGATGATAATAATTGCTATACTATTGGTGCTATCCATACTATTAATGATGAGAGTGATTATGCTTATGATATGCAAAGGCCCAAGCTTGGGAATGCTATGTTTGATGAGAATGACATGTTTGAGAATTTATTTTCTGCAATTAATGTTTGCCCCAAGCTCGGGGATGTTATGCTTATTGAAGATGATATTTCTAACCTCCCAAGTTTTGATGCAAATTTATTATGATGATAGCATGTCTCCCATTTATGATGATACTGATGAAAGTGGGATTGGAAGAGTGTCAACTTTAGGAAGTAATAATCCCACTATTTTGGAGGGTGTTGAATCTTATTGTGACAACTATAAAAGTGGATTTGGAGAGGTCATGACTATATTTAGTAATGATTCCACTATCTTGGAAAGGTTTCAATTGATTATGATGAGAATAAAGTTGCCGCTTATGATGATTATTGTGATGACACTTATGTTATAAAAAGTAGTGATGATTATATTTATGAAACTTTTCATGATTATGATTACCCCTTTTCTGAACATTATTATTTTAATGTGGAAACAATTTATAGTATTCGAGTTTCTTATGATAATCCCACTATTCCGAATTAGAAGAAATTTGCTTATGTGGAGAGTAGTAAATTTTCTATGCTTGTGGATCATGAAAAGAATGCTTTATGTGATGGTTATATTGTAGAATTCATTCATGATGCTACTCAAAATTATTATGAGGGAGGAGTATATGCTTGTGGGAATTGCAATAATATCAAGTTTCCTCTCTATGTGCTTAAAATCTTGCAATTTTGCTTGTTTTGCCTTCCTATGCTAGTTCATTCTTACTCCCATGAATTGTTTGCTCACAAAATCCCTAGGCATAGGAAGTGGGTTAGACTTAAATTTGCTAGTCATATTCTTCATGATGCTCTCATTATGTTTCAATTCTTATCTTTTATGTGAGCATCATTGAAATCATCATGCCTAGCTACAAAGGCATTAAAGAAAAGCGCTTGTTGGGAGACAACCCAATATTTACCCTTACTATTTTTGTGTGTTCACATGATTATGCTACTGTTTTAATCATTTTTTATAGCTTTTATTTCAATAAAGTGCCAAATAAAGCCTTTGGGATAGTGTGGATGATAGTTTACTTGATTCTGTGCAAAAACAGAAACTTTTGCGCTCAGTCCAGGAAATTTGAAAATTCACTAGAACATGCTTTTGATCAAAGATTGATATAAAAATTGTCTAGATTGTCCTAATTTTTCAGAATTTTTGGAGTTAAAAGTATGGAAAGTTTCCAGATTACTACAGACTGTTCTGTTTTTGACACATTCTGTTTTCTATGTGTTGTTTGCTTATTTTGATGAATCTATGAGTAGTACGGGAGGGTATGAACCATGGAGAAGTTGGAATACAGTAGACATAACACCAATATGAATTTAGAATGAGTTCACAACAGTACCTAAGTGGTGATTTATTTTCTTATACTAACAGATCTCATAAGATTTTCTGTTGAGTTTTGTGTTGTGGAGTTTTCAAGTTTTGGGTAAAGATTCGATGGACAATGGAATAAGGAGTGGAAAGAGCCTAAGCTTGGGGATGCCCAAGGCACCACAAGGTAATATTCAAGGACAACCAAGAGCCTAAGCTTGGGGATGCCCCGGAAGGCATCCCCTCATTCGTCTTTGTTCATCGATAACTTTACTTGAGGCTATATTTTTATTCACCACATGATATGTGTTTTTCTTGGAGCGTCATTTTATTTGTTTTTATTGCTGTTTAAATAATATCCCAAGATCTGAATTCTTAAATGTTAGAGAGTCTTCACTTAGTTACATAATTAATCGACTACTCATTGATCTTCACTTATATCTTTTGGAGTAGTTTGTCGTTTGTTCTAGTGCTTCACTTATATCTTTTAGAGCACGTTGATGGTTTTATTTTGAAGATATAGATGAACTCTCATGCTTCACTTATATTATTTTGAGATTCTTAAACAGCATGGTAATTTTCTTAGGTTACGAATTTAGTCCTAATATGATAGACATCCAAGAGGGATATAATAAAAACTTTCATATAAAATGCATTGAATACTAAGAGAAGTTTGATTTCTTATGATTGTTTTGAGATATGAAGATGGTGATATTAGAATCATGCTAGTGAGTAGTTGTGAATTTGAGAGATACTTGTGTTAAAGTTTTTGATTCCCGTAGCATGCACGTATGGTGAACCATTATGTGATGAAGTCAGAGCATGATTTATTTTTTGATTGTCTTCCTTATGAGTGGCGGTCGGGGGCTAGCAATGGTCTTTTCCTACCAATCTATCCCCCTAGGAGCATGCGCGTAGTACTTCATTTCAATAACTAATAGATTTTTGCAATAAGTATGTGAGTTCTTTATCACCAATGTTGAGTCCATGGATTATACACACTCTCACCCTTCCACCGTTGCTAGCCTCTCTTGTGTCGCGTAACTTTCGCCGGTACATACACCCTTCCATATACCTACCTCAAGATAGCCACCATACCTACCTTATGGCATTTCCATAGCCATTCCGAGATATATTGCCATGCAATTTCCACTGTTCCGTTTATTATGACACGCTTCGTCATTGTCATATTGCTTTGCATGATCATGTAGTTGACATAGTATTTCTGGCAAAGCCACCTTTCATAATTCTTTCATACATGTCACTCTTGATTCATTGCACATCCCGGTACACCGCCGGAGGCATTCACATAGAGTCATATTTTGTTCTAAGCATTTAATTGTAATTATTGATTTGTAAGTAAATAAAAGTGTGATGATATTCATTATTAGAGCATTGTCCCAGTGAGGAAAGGATGATGGAAACTATGATTCCCTCACAAGTCGGGATGAGACTTAGAAAAAAAGAGGCCAAAAAAAGAAAAGGCCAAAAAAACGAAAAACAAAAAAATGAGAAAAAAGAGAGAAGGGAGAATGCTAATATCCTTTTACCACACTTGTGCTTCAAAGTAGCACCATGATCTTCATGATAGAGAGTCTCCTATGTTGTCACTTTCATATACTAGTTGGAATTTTTCATTATAGAACTTGGATTGTATATTCCAATGATGGGCTTCCTCAAATTGCCCTAGGTCTTCGTGAGCAAGCGAGTTGGATGCACACCCACTTAGTTTCTTTTTGAGCTTTCATAAACTTATAGCTCTAGTGCATCTGTTGCATGGCAATCCCTACTCACTCACATTGATATCTATTGATGGGTATCTCCATAGCCCGTTGATACGCCTAGTTGATGTGAGACTATCTCCTTCTTTTTGTCTTCTCCACAACCACCATATTTTGTTCCACCTATAGTGCTATGTACATGCATGGCTCACGCTCATGTATTGCGGGAAAGTTGAAAAGGATTGAGAACATCAAAAATATGAAACAATTGCTTGGCTTGTCATCGGGGTTGTGCATGGTTTGAATATTTTTTGTGATGAAGATGGATCATGGCCAGACTATATGATTTTGTAGGGATAGCTTGCTTTGGCCATGTTATTTTGAGAAGACATGATTACTTTATTATTATGCTTGAAGTATTATCGTTTTTATGTCAATATTCAACTTTTGTTTTGAATCTTATGGATCTGAATATTCTTGCCACAATAGAGAAGATTACATTGATAAATATGCTAGGTAGCATTCCACATCAAAAATTCTGTTTTTATCATTTACCTACTCGAGGACGAGCAGGCACTAAGCTTGGGGATGCTTGATACGTCTCCAACGTATCTATAATTTTTTATTGTTCACTGCTATTATATTATCTGTTTTGGATGTTTTATATGCTATTTTATATGATTTCTGGGACTAACCTATTAACCTAGAGCCTAGTGCCAGTTTCTATTTTTTCCTTGTTTTTGAGTTTCCCAGAAAAGGAATATCAAACGGAGTCCAATTGACTTGAAAATTTATGGAGATTATTTTTGGACCAGGAGAAGCCCACGGAGCATCGGAGATGGACCAGGAGAGTCCCAAGTCAACCACGAGGGTGGAGGGAGCGCCCTACTCCCTGGGCGCGCCCCCCTACCTCGTGGCTGACTCGGGGACCCCCTAACTTGTTCCCGATGCAAACACCTCTTATATATCCCCAAACTTCCAGAACAGAACCTAGATCGGGAGTTCCACTGCCGCAAGCCTCTATAGCCAGAAAAACCAATCGGGACCCTGTTACGGCACCCTACGGGAGGGGGGATCCATCACCGGTGTCCATCTTCATCATCCCGATGCTCTCCATGACGAGGTTGGAGTAATTCAACCTCGGCGCTGACGGTATGTACCAGTAGCTATGTGTTTGATCTCTCTCTCTCTCTCTCTCTCTCTCTCGTGTTCTTGATATAGCACCATCTTGATGTACCGCGAGCTTTGCTATTATAGTTGGATCTTATGATGTTTCTCCCCCTCTACCTTCTTGTAATGGATTGATTTTTCCCCTTTGAAGTTATCTTATCAGATTGAGTCTTTAAGGATTTGAGAACACTTGATGTATGTCTTGCATGAGCTTATCTGTGGCAACAATGGGATATTCACCTGATCCACTTGATGTATGTTTTGGTGATCAACTTTGGGTTTAGTGAGCCTTGTGAACTTATGCATAGGGGTTGGCACACGTTTTCGTCTTGACTCTCCGGTAGAAACTTTGGGGCACTCTTTGAAGTTCTTTGTGTTGGTTTGAATAGATGAATCTAAGATTGTGTGATGGATATCATATAGTCAAACCCGCGGATACTTGTGGTGACATTGGAGTATCTAGGTGACATTTGGGTTTTGGTTGATGTGTGTCTTAAGGTGTTATTTTACTACAAACTCTAGGGTTATTTGTGACACTTACAGGGATACCCCAATGGATTGATTGGAAAGAATAACTTTGAGGTGGTTTCGTACCCTACAATAATCTCTTCGTTTGTTCTCTGCTATTTGTGACTTTGGAGTGACTCTTTGTTGCATGTTGAGGGATTGTTATATGATCTAATTATGTTATCATTGTTGAGAGAACTTGCACTAGTGAAAGTATGAACCCTAGGCCTTGTTTCGAAGCATTGCAATACCGTTTCCGCTCACTTTTGTTACTAGTTACCTTGCTGTTTTTATATTTTCGGATTAAAAAACCTAGATCTACCATCTATATTACACTTGTATCACTATCTCTTCGCCGAACTAGTGCACCTATATAATTTAACATTGTATTCAGCGTGTTGGGGACACAAGAGACTCTTTGTTATTTGGTTGCAGGGTCGTTGTTTGAGAGAGACCATCTTTATCCTACTCCTCCCACAGATTGATAAACCTTAGGTCATCCACTTGAGGGAAATTTGCTACTGCCCTACAAAACTCTGCGCTTGGAGGCCCAACACGAGTCTACAAGAAGAAGGTTGTGTAGTAGACATTAGTTGGGTTAGATGTTATTGCCATGCATGTTCAGTCTAGGTTTTGTCTAAACTTGATGAACAATTAATCCTTGGTCTTTTGTACCGTTTGTAAGCTTGAGTTAGATGTTGTTGCCCTTTTCAACTCGGCTGTGACTGTCATATTTTCTTTGAAACAAGGAAAATGGCTTGACATTTCCTTTATTAAAGAGATAAATATTGTAATAAATCCCAACCAAGGGAAATAACATCACCCTCGTTGGTTGCTTGAGCTAATTCTGCATTGCAGAACCCAAGTGCTTAGTGCCCACCAGCGCCCACAAACTTATTTTCAGCTAGCACACGGAATAGGATTTTATTCTTCATGAGAAAGATTGCATGGTGGTGACATACTTGGATTCTAACATTTGGGACCCACAAGGAAAAAGCCTATCCAAGGTGGTATCGACTTAGTCAACAAATGATTCTGCCTTCCAGCCGTTGGATTGACATCCAACATCTGTCGTGTTTCTTCTATCTCTTGTCCTCTTCCTCCAGCCGCCCAAACCAAACCATGCCGCCGGTCTCGCCTGCTCCCGGCTTACACGGCTGGTTATGCCTCTGCCGCCCTACTGTATGCTCAAACGTTGGCCAGTCCATCCCCTCTATTCCCCCACACGTCCTGATACTCTCTGGCGACATCAGCCCTGACCCGCACCTGAACCAGTAAACCCTCGTACTCCGCTCCGCCTGCAACTACACAGCCACATCTTCTACGGCTCCTGTTCATTCCCATCCGAGGGCTCCCGTCGTACTCCGCCTTGGTTCGCTCGCAGTGTGCGGTGCGCCGCCGTCTGGCATTGTCAACATGGTCAACAACCGAGAGGAATAAGGAGATGACTATACATGGAGAGGATGACAGTAGGGACCTACTAGTGCACGGCAGTACGCAAGTAAGTGTCTCGTTATTACAAGCCCAAAAAATGGTTCCTCCTAATGGTTGGACATCTGGGTCCCATGCCATTGTCAATGTAGTCAATAAATGAGAGAATTACACAACGAGCGGCTGACACCAGGGACCAGCAGGTCGTGCAGTTATTATTTACTTTTTTTAGCAACAAGCTGTTGTTATCTAGTACTAGTTTTAGAGACGGATCAGGGTAACAATGCGGGAACTATGGCCCGACTAGCCAGGGTTTTATTTTATATTTACCACATGATCAGCCCTGTTGTGTTTTTTTCTTTCTGAAAATGGCTAGCCCAGTTCTGCTTTTTTTTAAGAAATACCCAACGAAGGCCTACTTGCTTTGCTGGGCTGCAAATCTTTCAAGACGAGAGTGATGTATTCGCTTGCCCGGAAAATGAAGTAGTAAGAAATGGGATGTAAATTTTTAAAACATAGCAAACCGGCAATTAGTTTCAAATATCATTTTTTTTTACGATTTCGAGATTTCGAATTTACTTGTTTTTGCGGGAAAATTGTGTTGGATTTTAAATTGATATAAATTTATTATTTTTAAATTAGTTTAAACGTGATTCGAAATTTCAGGATTAAATCAGTTTGGACCGCACAGAAATATTAAAAATTTGTTGTATTTTTAACAGTGGCCAGAATATGGGCCGTAATGGTAACAAAAAGAATATGGGCTTTAAAAGAATCCTTAAGAATTAGCTAATGGGATGTACATTTATTAGCTATAATGGCAGATGGGTTGTATGATGTTTTCCATATATTACAGGCTGACTTGTGGGCCTACTAGGTTGACGCGTATGTTTTCCTAAAATAAGGTTGACACGCATGCAAGGCCGTGTCAACTTAGTCAACGCACAAGAGCAGTGACTGTTGGATGTCCATCCAACGGCTGTCGTGCTTCTTCAATCTCTGCTCTTTCTGCTCCAGCCGCTCAATCCAACGCCGGCGGGACTGCTTACTCCCTCCTCCCGTGGCTGTTGTGCTGACATGCAAGCCAGACCACCCCACCCTACTCCCATCACTGGCCAAGCCATCCTATTATTCTTCGGTGACGGCAGCCTTGCACTGCAGCCGAACCAGTAAACCTTCATACTCTCGTCCGCGTGGGAAACAACTCCCGAGTCTTCCCCGACTCCGGGTCATTCCCTTCCTAGGCCTCGCCATCGTTAATCGCCTTGGTGCTCTCGGTGCCACGTGCTCAATGTGGTCAAGGAACAACTTCCATCAGAAGAGGACTGTACGTGGAGAGGCTAACAGCTGGGTCCATGGCCGCAGCAAGGAAGTGACTCCTTATTACATGCAAAATAATGATTCATCTGCCTGACAGCAGGGACCCACCAGAAGGGCCACCATATTTTGTGAAAAAAACATTCCCGCCTGACAGCTGGGACCCACCCGCTAGATTTTTTGTACGCAAGGAAGTGCCTCCATATTACAGGCAAAAAATGAATCCTCCCACTGGCAGCTCGGACCCACCGGCCATATCTTCGCACACAAGGAAGTGCGTCCTTATCCTCCCTGCAGCTGGGACCAACCCGGTCGAAGCATACATACTGTTTTCTGGCTGGTCATGAACATGTACGTACATACTGGTCGACGGTCTCTCTTCAACGATGAACCTTGTCCGAGCAAGTAGCAGCACATGTAGTAGTAGAGGCACTGACGTAACAGTTCAGGCAGTCCCTTCTAAACCCTGTACACATACGTACAGTCACATGCCAAAAAATACAGCCAAGTACATACATACGATCGGCGTCTCGAACGCCTAGCTACTCGCGCATACGTACAGCCAGGGCACGTGTGCATGGAGAGGCAACAGACGGCACCAACGGCGTCCTATTCATCGCAAGCCAACCGGCTATGTCGGAACGGAGAAACTGCGTTGTATTCATCGAGAGGTAACGCAATGCATTTTGTTCAACAGGAGCCAACCGGCTTGGACGGTACAACCGAAACGACATTTGCGTACCGCAGAATGGAGAAAGCGGCCTTCTGTTTGACCACGTATGGTCGAAACGGGGTCCTGTTCACGGGAAGGATCTAGCGTACCACAAAACAAAGGAAACAGACTTGTGTTCGAGCTCCTATGGTCGAAACGGGGTCCTGTTGATCGGGAGGGGTGTGGAGTACTGCAAAACAGAGAAAACGAACTTGTGTTGGAGCGGCTACGTTCGAAACGGGGTCATGTTCACCGGGAGGGGTGTGGCGTACCGCAAAACGGGACTCCACGGGCTACTGTTCATCCACCGTCAACTGCCTCGCTCCAGCCTCCATGGGCTACTGTTCATCCACAGTTGACTTCCTCCGGACTCCACCTACTACTATTCATCCACGGGCTACTGTTCATCTAGCCTCCACTGGCGAATGTTCATAGAGCCTCCACGGGGTCCTGTTCATCCACCCCCAACTGGCTGGGGTGTGGCCTCCTCCTCGGGGTCCTGTTCTTCTGAGCGGCAAAGGCCTACTACTATGGGGTCCTGTTCATCCAACCCCCATCGGGAACTGTTCATCCACAGCCAACCATATGGCTCAACTCACCATGTCTCAACTTGTTCTACGTAGCGCGCGCACGGTAGCAATAGTCACTATTCATCGAGAGGCAACCCAACACCGGCTGGCTACGTCTCACACGGGGGCTCAATCGGCTTTAGTAAGAAGCCGCAGTGATCGATCGCTCGGGTTCAGTTAGCAGCAGCAGTGAAGGAATTGCTCGGATTCAGTCAACAACGAATGGATCTCTCGGGTTGACTTAACAGCCTAGGAATCAATCGCTCGGGTTTAGTAACATAGCTAGTAGTGCGGTCGCTCGGGTTCAGTTAGCCAACGCCTCGCACACACATGCGTACACGAGAGAAACACGCAAACCAAAGTGCATCGCTCAGCCCTGACCACCCACTGTAACCGGGAACTCCCGATATTTTCCTCGCTCTTGCTTCTACCACCATTTTTTCCGTCATGGACGTCCCAAAGAATGTCATGCAGGTGCGTCCCCAGACTGCCCAAGACGAAAGCCCATTTTCTGTCATGATTTTTTGTCATAGAAGTAGGAGCCCACCACATCTATGATGATACATGCTTTTGTCACAATTATCGTCATAGAAGTGTCATAAGCATGACAGGAAAAAATTCGTTCAGCCCAAAATGTCCCAGATGTGTATTTTTTGTAGTGATGGCGGTTGTGGGCGTAGTTTTTGTTGGACGGAGTGGAAGTCATTGCACAAGCCCAATACTCCAAGGTGTCTTCGGAGTGGTGTTTATGCAAAAAGAGCAAACACAAACTACACTCGCAAATACAATGGTTAGCGCACACAAGGTGTCTCTCTTCGAAGCATAAGTTCGTCTGATGTAATTTGGTGTGAGAATTGATGTCTGCTAGAACTACGTCTGTATTTCTCCAAAGAGGAAGGGATGATGCAGTATAGGGACGGTAGGTATTTCCCACAGTGATGAGACCAAGGTTATCGAACCAGTAGGAGAACCTCCTAACACCACGTAAACAGCACCTGCACACAAACAACAAATACTCGCAACGCGACGTGTTAAAGGGGTTGTCAATCCCTTTCGGGTACGGCACCTCAAGTAGGCAAGATAACGTGAGATAAATGTGGTAGATAGGATAAATAGATCGCGAATAAAATAAATTGCAGCAAGGTATTTTTGTATTTTTTGTTTAATAGATCCTAAAATAGATCACAAAGGCAAATATGATGAAAAGAGACCCGAGGGCCGTAGGTTTCACTAGTGGCTTCTCTCGAGAAAAATAGCAAACGGTGGGAAAACAATTACTGTTGGGCAATTGATAGAACTTCAAATAATCATGATGATATCCAGACAATGATCATTATATAGGCATCACGTCCAAGATTAGTAAACCGACTCCTGCCTGCGTCTACTACTATTACTCCACACATCGACCGCTATCCAGCATACATCTAGTGTATTAAATTCATTGGAAAAATAGAGTAATGCAATAAGAACGATGACATGATGTAGACAAGATCTATTTATGTAGAAATAGACCCCCTCTTGTTATCCTTAATAGCAACGATACATACGTGTCGTTTCCCTTTCTATCACTGGGATCAAGCACCATAAGATCGAACCCATCACAAAGCACCTCTTCCCATTGCAAGATAAATAGATCAAGTTGGTCAAACGAAACCCAAATATCGGAGAAGAAATATGAGGCTATAATCAATCATGCATATATGAGTTCAAAGAAGACTCAAATAACTTTCATGGATAGAAACCCATATCTGATCATAAAAATAAAGTTCATCGGATCCCAACAAACACACGACAAAAAGTCTTACATCATATGGATCTCCAAGAGACCATTGTATTGATAATCAAGAGAAAGAGAGAGGAAGCCATCTATCTACTAACTACGGACCCGTAGGTCTACAAAGAACTACTCGCGCATCATCGGAGAGGCACCAATGGACATGATGCACCCCTCTGTGATGGTGTCTAGATTGGATCTAGTGTTTCTGGACTCCGCAGCGGCTGGAATTGATTTTCGTCGACTCCCCTAGGGTTTATGGAATATTGGGTTATTTATAGAGCAAAGAGGCGGTGCAGGAGGCCAACGAGGAGGGAACAACCCACCAGGCGCGCATAGGCCCCCAGGCGCGCCCTGGTGGGTTGTGCTCTCCTCGGAGCTCCCCTCAGGTGCGTTCGTAGCCCACTGGATGTCTTCTGGCCCAAAAAAATACCACAAAAAGTTTCACTACATTTGGACACCGTTTGGTATTGATTTCCTGCAATGTAAAAAACATGCAGAAAACAGCAATTGGCACTGGGCACTATGTCAACAGGTTAGTACCAAAAAATGATTTAAAATGACTATAAAATGATTGTAAAACATCCAAGAATAATAGTATAACAGCATGGAACAATCAAAAATTATAGATATGTTGGATACGTATCGGCATCCCCAAGCTTAATTCCTGCTCGTCCTCAAGTAGTTAAATGATAAAAATAGAATTTTTGATGTGGAATGCTAGCTAACATGTTCGTCACATTAATTTTCTTTGTAGCATGGACATTTGGACTTTTATATGGTTCAAAGCAATAGTCAAGTTTTGACATGAAGACTTTAATACTCAAGCATACCAACAAGCAACCATGTCTTTCAAAATATAACCTCTAAAGCAAGTTATCCCTAGCCCATTATGCTCAACCATTGATCCATTCATGAAACACACTCAAATATTAGCTACACCCAATGCTCAAATATGATCGTAGGGCCCCTTAGTTGGTGCTTTATAAGAGAAGATGAAGAGTCAAATTCAAAATAAAAATTGCATAAAGTAAAAATGAAAGGCCCTTCACGGAGGGGAGTAGGGATTTGTAGAGGTGCCAGAGCTCAAAGCAAAAATTGAGAAATAAAAACATTTTGGGAGGCATACTTTTCCCACCAACGAAAACGACTTAGAGCTCCCCCAACACTTTCCATGCTAGATACATCATAGGCGGTTCTCAAACAGAAAATAAAGTATATTCCTTTTTCCACCATTACTTTCACTTTCCATGGCTAACCGTATTCACGGGTGCCCTCCATACCAACACTTTCCAAGGAATTTATTATTTGACAACATAAAGTAAATTCATTTTTCATTTTGGGACTGGGCATCCCTAATACCTTTGCCGTCTCTCATGCAATGACAAGTGAATAAACACTCACCGTGAGAATAACACATCTAGCATGGAATATATTGGCCACCCCTCACCACCTTGCGAGTGGTAGAGCACACAAAAGAGAAATTTATTTTGAAAACTAGAGATGGAACATGCAAATTTGCTTAGAACGGCACGGAAATACCGCATATAGGTAGGTATAGTGGACTCATATGGCAAAACTGGTTTAAAGGGTTTTGGATGCACAAGTAGTGATCATACTTTGTGCAAAATGAAGGCTAGCAAAAATATTGACAAGCGACCAACCAAGAAACGAAAAATCTTGTACCCAAGAATTAAGCATAAGTAACACCAAATAATGCACCACAAGTAGGATATAAATTTCATTGCGTAACTATTGACTTTCATGCTTGCATAAGGAATCACAAACCTTAAAATCAATATTCTTACTAAAGCAAAATTACTCATCAACATGAGTCACATATCATATCATCATATCTCAAAACCGTTACTAAGAATCAAGTTTATTTTGTCCAATGATCTTCATGGAAGTTTTTATCATATCCTCCTTGGATATCTATCACTTTGGGACTATTTTCATATGTTGTTTTTTATAAGCTCAAACAAATATAAGTGAAGAACATGGGCATAATATTTCTTTCTCTCAAAATAGTCTAAGTGAAGCAAGAGAGGAGAGAATTTCTTAAAAAATTTACTAACTCCCAAATAAATCTAAGTGAAGCATGAGAGCATTTCTTCAAAAATAACAAAGCACACCATGTCAAAAAGATATAAGTGAAGCACTAGAGCAATTCCAAGGCTCTAAAAATTTAAGTGAAGCATAGGAGAAAGCATAGCATAATTTTTGGCTCTCTCAAAAAGGTGTGTCCAACAAGGATTCAAGACTTAAAACACAAAGAAAAACAATCAAAGACTCATATCATACAAGTCGCTCCAAGCAAAACTCATAATATGTGACAAATAAAAATATAGTTTCAAGTAAAATACCGGTGGTTGTTAGAAGAAAGAGGGGATGCCACTCGGGGGCATCCCCAAGCTTAGTTGCTTCATACTTCTTTGAATATTATCTTGGGGTGCCTAAGGCATCCCCAAGCTTAACCTTTTGCTAATCCTTATTCCTTCGTCCATCGTAAGATCACCCAAAACTTGAACACTTCAATCACACAAAACTCAACAAAACCTTCATGAGATCCGTTAGTGTAAGAAAGCAAACCACTACTATAAGTACTGTTGCAAACCTATTCATATTTTATTTTTGCATTATATCTATTGTGTTCCAACTTTCCTATGGCAAAAACTCATCAAAGAAAACCATAGAACCATCAAAACAAGCACGCAACACTAAGAAAACAGAATCAGTCAAAAATAGAACAGACTGTAGCAATCTGACTACTTCGAATACTTCTGTAATTCCAAAAATTCTGAAAAACTTAGGACGACCTGAATAATTTGTTTATTAATCTTCTACAAAAAGAATCAACTCAAAAGCACTCTTTTGTTAAAAATGAAAAAGAATTTCATAAGTGTAAAAGTTTACGTTCAGCAAGATCAAATCAACTCTCACCCGAATCATCCCAAAGGCCTTGCTTGGCGCAAACACTAATTTAAACCACAGAAACACATCTAACCAGAGGCATAATTGGGTATCTTATTGAAAACAGCAAGAAAACCAAAAAAGCAAAAAGATACAAGTTGGGTTGCCCCCCAACGAGCGCTATCATTTTACGCACCTAGCTAGGCATAACGCGTAGGATCTAAGTGTTGTCATCTGTGATCTTTGCCACTTTAGTAAGGGTCTATTCAAATCCAGGAGGCTCTTTGTGCTTTCCTAAATTTTTCGGGAAAGAAACCATCTTGAGATCTAAAATATCCAACCGTTTATTGTAAAGGTTAATCAAAGTGTTCATCCGGTTGATGCTACCATATTGAGATGTTTAAGAGGTTCATTATATTTTTGCAACTCAACCATATGCTTATGCACATCACGAAGTTTGTCTAAAATTTGAGCTCCCTCCGGCGTGAAGGAAAACTCTTTCTTTTGTGGTGGAACCCCCAAAAATTCCTTCTAAGATTTCATAGGCAGCATTGACATCAAGCTCAATAAAATTCCCTTTTGTGGCAAAATCTAAAATTTGTCTATGATGCAAAGCCAATCCCACATAAAAATTTCTAAGAAATTTTTTTGCATCTCCCTTTAAATTGCAAACACGATAGGAATTCATTAGCCTATACCAAGCATCTTTCAAATTTTCTCCTTGTCTTTGTTTGAAGTACAAAACTTCAAAATCTGGTAACAAAGGAGGAGCGTTCAAACTAGCCATTATGATGAGAGGACAAGAACACGAATAGATCTGACGAGAGAATGGCGAACGAAAAAGAGGGCGAATAAAAAGGCAAATTTTTGTGAAGTGGGGGAGAGGAAAACGAGAGGCAAATGGCAAATAATGTAAATTGTGAGGAGATGAAATTTGTGATTAGGAACCTGGATGATGTTGAAGATCTTCCCTGGCAACGGCGCCAGAAATTGGCGAGTTGATGGGAGACTATCTTGACGTGATCTTCCCCGGCAACGGCGCCAGAAATTCCTTTTGGTGTCTGCCGGAACTACGTCGGTATTTCCCCAAAGAGAAAGGGATGATGCAATATAGCGACGGTAGGTATTCCCCTCGTTGATGAGACCAAGGTTATCGAACCAGTAGGAGAACCTCCTAACACCACATAAACATCACTTGCACACAAATAACAAATACTCGCAACCCGACGTGTTAAAGGGGTCATCAATCCCTTTCGGGTACGGCGCCTCAAGTCGGCAAGCTAATGTGAGATAATTGTGGTAGATAGAATAAATAGATCGTGAACAAAATAAATTGCAGCAAGGTATTTTTGTATTTTTGGTTTAATAGATCTGAAAATAAAAGCAAAGGAAAATAGATCGCAAAGGCAAATATGATGAAAAGAGACCCGAGGGCCGTAGGTTTCACTAGTGGCTTCTCTCAAGAAAAATAGCAAACAGTGGGAAAACAATTACTGTTGGGCAATTAATAGAACTTCAAATAATCATGACGATATCTAGGCAATGATCATTATATATGCATCACGTCCAAGATTAGTAGACCCACTCCTGCCTGCATCTACTACTATTACTCCACACATCGACTGCTATCCAGCATGCATCTAGTGTCTTAAGTTCATGGAAAAATGGAGTAATGCAATAAGAACGATGACATGATGTAGACAAGATCTATTTATGTAGAAATAGACCCCATCTTGTTATTCTTAATAGCAACGATACATACGTGTCGTTTCCCTTTCTGTCACTCGGATCAAGCACCGTAAGATCGAACCCATCACAAAGCACCTCTTCCCATTGCAAGATAAATAGATCAAGTTGGCCAAACAAAACCCAAATATCGGAGAAGAAATACGATGCTATAATCAATCATGCATATAAGAGATCAAAGAAGACTCAAATAACTTTCATGGATAGAAAAT
The DNA here is from genome assembly GCF_018294505.1 of Triticum aestivum. NCBI lineage: Eukaryota > Viridiplantae > Streptophyta > Magnoliopsida > Poales > Poaceae > Triticum > Triticum aestivum. The sequence goes on from NC_057795.1 coordinate 588,138,338, forward strand.
CAGATCTGATCATAAACCCAAAGTCCATCAGATCCCAACAAACACACCGCAAAAAGACTTACATCATATGGATCTCCAAGAGGCCATTGTATTGATAATCAAGAGAGAGAGGAAGCCATCTAGCTACTAACTACGGACATGTAGGTCTACAAAGAACTACTCACGCGTCATCGGAGAGGCACCAATGGACATGATGCACCCCTCTGTGATGTGTCTAGATTGGATCTGGTGTTTCTGGACTCTGCGGCGGCTGGAATTGATTTTCGTCGACTCTCCTAGGGTTTCTGGAATATTGGAGTATTTATAGAGCAAAGAGGCGGTGCGGGAGGCCAACAAGGAGGGCACAACCCACTGGGGCGCGCCTGGGCCCCCAGGCGCGCCCTGGTGGGTTGTTCTCCCCTAGGAGCTCCCCACGGGTGTGTTCCTGGCCCACTGGATGTCTTCTGACCCAAATAATATCCATAAAAAGTGTCGCTGTGTTTGGACTCCATTTGGTATTGATTTCCTGCGATGTAAAAACATGCAGAAAACAACATCTGGCACTAGGCACTATGTCAATAGGTTAGTACCAAAAAATGATATAAAATGATTGTAAAACATCCAATAATTATGTATAACAGCATGGAACAATAAAAAATTATAGATACGTTGGACACGTATCAAGAATGAGCATGAAATGTAGCAAAATGAAATAACATGGCATATAATGCATTCATGTGATCAAGCTCATTGTGCATGAAGTTACAAATTCTACCATTGTGCAAAATGATGTCATAGAGGGATGGTTTGTCAAGAGCATGAACATGGCAAGAGGTGCTCAAAATTATTGTGTTATCATGCAATTGATAGTTGGCAAAGTGATCATTATGTATGAATATGCCATCAAGGAAGATCACAACAAATTTGCCAAGAAAGTGCACAAGTCATATAATGGATGACATGGGAATAAAAGATGCAACAAGACAACCATAATGCAATTCAATACATGCATAAGGTACAAATTTGTTATGGGTGGTGTTGTACCATGGCTCAATGTTGTAGCATAAGTGGTGATCCGCTGTTGCTTCGCTCGAGCAATCCTCGACTTGAAGGTACATATGGTCCATCTCCAATGTCGGTCCTCCATCCAATAGATGTATCATGTAGATAAGAAGAAGGAGACAACAATGAAAGTATGGCCCATCCAATATGTGTATGCGAAGATGGCGCACAAGGAAGGAGTTCACCTTATGAAAGTTCCCGAAGATGTTGGAGTTGCACATCGTGTACGCTTTCACATACCCAATATGACTCATGATGACACCTCCTTGTGAATCCTCCAAAACGAAAAAACATGCCAACACTTGGAAAAACAAATGAGGTTAGCGAAAAGGCAAAACCAAACATTCGTGTGGTGAAATACCCAACAAGTGTTTTCATCATTCTTATCGTAAGAAAGTACAAGGGTGTAGGGCATCATATGGAAACATATGATGCGAGTACAACCAAAGACACTGAGCTCAATCAAACAAGCATGCATCACAAGCTAGATGTCCAAGTCTCCAAGATCAAGAAGCATGTCATTGTCGCACTCGTTACATGTGAATATGAGAGATGCAACTAATGGAGACAAGTGACAATGATCAAGGTACATCATGTGATAGGCATGAACATATATGTCATCAACCCAATGAAATGGGCAAGAATGGATCATGGGTGATGCAACAAAGCAAGTCATCATAGCAAGCGTGGCATGTAAGCTAGTAGTAAGCATGGCAAGCTTGTCATCTATGCACCAAATGGGCATAAGTAATGCACATGACATATCACGAGCATGAAAACAATATATGAGCAAAGTAGTATCATTGTATTGGCAAGAATTCATGACTCTCCCAACACAACAAGCATCAATAGCATGGGACACAAAAAATGTTGGCAATAGCTACTAGTGCCTCCACCAAGCATGCAACAACACATAGATATAATGAAATGGTGAATCATGTGCAAATGCAAGGAAGGGTCACAAAGGCATGGCAAGAGCATCAATAGAGGCATATCATGCCAAGTGAACATGAGAAAATGAGCATAGATTGAAAAGTGGTATATAGCCCATAGCCGCATGAGAGACAAGTAAAACAGATGTGCGTAGTCCTTGCGCGAAGGGAACGGTGGCAAAGACAAGTCACGTAATCCCAAAGCATCATTGCTCTCAAGAGCGTGTTTCATCAACTCATGGGATTGTGAGACGAGTATACATGGGTACCTACACGAAAGAAAGGCAAGGAAAAAATTGTGTGGGTATGTGGTATATGTACACATCATCCATTATGATGCATACTTGCATGTGTTGGTTAGCACAAAATATCAAATGCTCAAATAAATGAGATGCATGATATAGAAAGGTGATAAAGTCGGATTTACACACGTACACGCATAGATTAGTAAGGCCATTGCACCATCGTGAAGCTGAAGCGCCATGTACGAATACAACACAAAATTTTGGCATATTCTCATTCACCTTTCAACTAAGTCCTCTTGAAAATTCTATCCATAAAGGCTATTGAGTCTATTAAAATTGACAATGTGGGGTTGAGTATCTCTAACATCACTTTATTTTAATAGCCTAATTTTTATGGATTTTTTCAAAAAGTTACAAATACATAAAAATTTTCTTATCTAAGTTTTAGAAAGTGGTCATACTGGTAACCTGGATCATTCAAATGGTCATATTATTATATGAAATTTAATATGCATGGAAACGACCTCCACAATGTAACTTCGGCGCATAATATTTTTGTTATGTAAGGATACAAGTCAACATGGAAAATAAATTATACCAAAACTAGGAAGACACCATTACTGCGGAAAAGGATAAAGGGGCAAGAATCATTGTTCATTTTCTCCTTTATAAACATCGGTGCGGGAAAGATGTAAGTAATAGCAAGGGGGTCTTGACGATGGCACTTATCAAGAACAAGACACACATTCTCTATTGTGTTAGTCTATTGTTGACGTGTACCAATTTTCTATGTGGCCCTACAGCAGCGGGGAGGGACGTAGGTAATTTCCAAATACGTTTCTTGGATGAGTTTATAGATATTCAACATGCCCAAATGATTATGTATCCTATATTTGCTAGTCAGAATACCAATTAATTTGTATTATACGTGAATTTTAATAAATTATACATCTAGTTGCTTTTGAAGACCAACTTAACTAGCCAATCAATTCTTCAGGTCATATGAACCAACAATGAGGCAGCTAAAAATTGGAAGTACTAATAAACTTCAAAATTAAATCGGGGAGTGAATTGATGGACATATCTCAAAAACACATTTGGTATATGAAATTTTGTCATTAAGCGATCCTAGTTAATACCAACTAATGGATGTAAAACTCAAAAAAAGTCCATATTTCAACCCTGGAGTATCATAAATGTCGAAGAATCAACCCCAAACATTGAAACAGTCTAAGTTGCAATTTTGAACTATCATAGTCGATCAAGTTTCAAATTGTCCTCAAACTGGCTTTTCGTGGCTTGAAGTGGTTTTGGACAATTGACTACCTAGTCAGCCGCCATGTTATCGAATACTTTTCTAAATATGTATTTTATTGCATTTTGTAATCTATTTGGTAGTAATTTTTGAAACTTCCCCAGATTGATGATAGTGTAGATCCTACATATTTTTCACAACACTTTGTTTTTTGTCGATACTCAAATATGAGGCTGAATTTGTATTTTTTAAGTATGTTCGAGAAAAAGGTTGAAACTTTCCCACACTAGTCGGCATGGTACCGTTTGGTTTACAAAAAATATTTCCTATTTTTCTAGGCACTTTCGTTTTTTTGGTCAAGTGTCGACCAGAAAAGAAGATGAATATGTACTTTCCATGTTTTATAATCTGTTTGTCGAAAAGTTTGAAATTCCATAGGTTGATCACCTTGGTAATTTTGATTGTACATATTTTTTCAAAGTTTTCTAGACACTTTCATCTTTTTGCCAAATTTTTACAAACCATATGATATGGATATGTATTATATTTTTCTTCTTTAATCTATTAGAAAAAACATAAACTTCCCCATAATGATCACTATGGAAGTGTTGATTTTCATAGAATTTTCGTGTACACTTTAATTTTGCGTTGTGAGAACGGACTAGGCTGCTGATTTGTGATCAACTAGTCAAAACCACTCAAACTCATCAAAAACTATTTTAAGAATGGGACATGGTTGAAACTTGACCGATTTTGATACTTCACGATTGTAACTTTGACTGTTTGAATGTTCAAGGTTGATTCTTAGATAGTTATGACAATTCAAAATAGAAATATGGACTTCTCCAATAAACTAACTAACGTAAATTCCAAGAAGATAACTAATGCAGGAAAGAATAAATGGAAAGAACTAATCCTTCTAAATGTGTGCAACTCGATATAAACAACAACATGAGGAACACATTGACCCAAAAGATAACAATAGCAGAAAAGGAGCACCAACTCCACCCACTTTTCTCATGAATGACACAAAGTTCATGTTATTTATATCTCTTGTGATAGCTACCACTTTCTTATCTAGTGATGCGTCCTACAGGATCACGGGTACATTCATTCCCTTGCATTCATATCTTTTATTTCTACATAGTATTTGAGAACAATTTTCAATAATCAAATAAATACAAGTGAATCAAGTGACTGTCGTATACTTACATTTTGGGTGTGCATGATATATTGGAGGACCAATTTGTTTGGTTATGTATGCTTGGGTTAGAAAATTTTGTTTGCGATTTCGGAGAACTAGTGGACCCAGTGAACGGAGTCGCCAGCCAGTGTGAATTTATTACGAAGATAACATTTTATTATTAGGAAAATCCAATTTATCCATCAAACATCATGGCAGTGCAAAGAACACAAGACGTAATAGAACTTACAGCCATGCCCATTGACCACTTAGCGATGACACAAGCACTGGATCGAGCCGACGACATTCCCCGTCCTCGCCCCTCCCTCGGCGGAACCAGGCAAACCATGTTGGAGTAGACAACCAAGAATTCATCATGCTAAGCCCCGAAAGGAACAACACACCTAACAACACCATCGCCGATGAAGAGAAGTGTACATCAGAAGGATCCAACCTACAAACACACGAATGCAGGCGAATGAAGACCGGATGCAAGCAAATCCACCGAAGACAAATACCAACCGAATCCCATGAGATCCTTTGAGGACACCCCTCCACACCAACACCATGTGATAACAATTATGTTTTAGAGAAAGGCAAATGCACACCTGGTAGTGGAATCCCCAATGCCATGTGCTACTACTACAAGTAAATTAACGCCATTGTAATTGTAGACGCTTGCATATAAGATGGAATAATTAAAGCAAGGTCCTGAGCCTTTTCCTCTAAAAAAGAGTGAATAAACCATATATGCATCCATGATCCATTGAAAAAGTTCATGGAGAAAAGAAACTATACTTCATAACTACTTATGCAACAATTGCGAACGCCATTATTAAATTGTCGATTGAACTGTATCTCCATGCATCGCTTGTCTCCTCTCAAACAAGATAGAGCATGTTGCAACAGCAAACATATCCTTTAGTCCAAAATATGTTTCTTTATGAAATCACGAAACTATATTCCCATCTTGATGAAGAGCTATTATTTGTCCTCGTATTGGCCGAAGAACTCTTTTTCATCTTTTACTAGGAGGAAGACCATCTCTTCGTCATGTGTGGGCCAAAGACCATCTCTTTGCTTGCAACTAAGCCAAAGAGTGTATCTTCATTCCTAAGGCCGAAGAGGCAGCAGGGGCCCACCTCTTTGCGGCAATGGTTAAACGAATCTACATGTCGTTCATCGAGCGAGTGGAGGGTCTTTTTTGTACCTGGTAGGGACGAAAATGCCGTCTTTGCTTTCTTGTTCTCTTACATATCTCTTCCTTTCCTTCCCGCCATCCCTCTCTCATGCTTTCCTGTGCATTGTTCCCATTCAATTTTTCTCGCCAACCCCATTCCCTCCATTTTTCTTCTCGTTGTTTTCCCTGACTATTGTCTTTTGCAATTGCATGCAACGTGGGACATGATAGTTGAACTCAAATATACATCGACTTACCTGTTATTCCTGACTATCCATTTTTTTTCCACAGAAGCAATATGAGGACCACATTTAGGTAATAGATTTTCAGATCCCATTCAGTTAGTTCAAAGGTTCATTGTTCTAATTTGTTATTGCTATTTGTAATTTGGGTACCCTCGTGACATGGAACACAAGGAGATCTAATACTTTGGGTGGATGGACATCATATGGTGTCCTATATCTAAGGGTGGTGGAAGTTCCAAAAGTAGAAGATCGGAGGCGCTGTCATGGTGTGCATTACAATCATCGGTGGGACGTTGGTGCGACAATTGTTGCAAGATACGTGATTGTGTCTTCCCTTTAAATGGCTTCTCGTTTGGCTGGCTAGTTCTTTATGAGAAGGTCGATAGAGTGGTGGACGATGACTATAACAACATCAGGCAATGCCGATATAAAGGGAAGACGTTGGACGGTTTCCGCGGTCCAGACGTATGCGGACGGTTTGCAGGTCTGCCTTGAAGATGCCCTTATAAGTTAAATACAAAGAAAGAGAAATAGAGAAATTAGAAAAAAAATGACTAACCCAATAATCAGTCTTATAACCAACATTACTATTTGAGTGATTATAAACAATGATGACAGCTAAGTATAGCATATAACGAGCGACTGGCTATACTATTAGCCTTGCTCTTAGTTGTCAGCCTCTCCTCCGAGTCCCCATGGTAGGCAGCAGCAGAAAACATCTTTGTCCTGGAGCATCTTTGTCGTCGTCGTGGCCGGATCCAAACATTCTGCGTCGCCATCATGGCTGGATCCAACATCCGTTGGTAAATTGACAAACCAGGCTACATAACACCGAGTCCTCTTTGCTCAAGTGCGCGAACAGGGCCACCCGCGGCGTACATGCCAACGGACGCGCCCGCACACGCGGACACGCCACCGCCTAGCAGCACTGCCGAACTAACCCACTTGGAAATGCCGACCACTTCGGCCAAACCAGGCTAGGCTGCCACGGCAAATTTCCGCCACGCTCTGCCCTATTCATTCCTCCCAAGGCAAAGCTAACCTTCTGTGCTACGCCAATCCACGCCAACCTCTGGTGCCTTGGCCAGTATATAAGCCAGCACCCCGCCGCATCAGCGCCTTGCGTTGAGCTTCGCGCGCGCTCTTGTCTTGTTGGCCATTGCCGCCGTAGTAGGCTCATGGCAATGCGCATGGCAGCGGGAAGAGCCTGTGGCGCTTGGAGCGCGCAGCGCATGCTGGTCCCCGGCCAGCGCGTCGACTTCATCCGGCTGTCCCCCGGCGTCGCCGCGGCGGCGACGGTACGGTTCGGCGCTCGTCGCGCCGTCGGGAGCAGAGTGATCCTCTGCCTCGCCTCAGGAGGCGTTCGTCCGCGGGACGACGACGGCGAGTTCGAGCCGGCGGATTCGCCGTTGGATTCGGACGGGCGGATGGTCGACGAGGGCATGGACACGCTGTGGCGGCGCATCCGCGAGGTGGATGCGGCATCAGCAGACGAGGAGGACAAGGAAGAACCAGAGGACGAGGGTGGCTTCGACGTCTTCGCGCCCCCGGCTGAGTGGACGGAGCTGGAGCGGCGGCATTACGTGCTGTACGTTGCGGCCCTGCGCGAGGCACTCGGCGCCGTGTTCGCATTGCTGGCGCGCGAGCGGCCGGCGCTCGGCGCGGCGGTCGTGGCGCTGGTGCTGCTCAGCGTGCCGGCCTCGGTGCTCCACGTCTCCGCGGAGCTGATCCGGGCCGTGTACTCCATCTTGGCCGCCGTGCGCAACGGTACAATATAGTACGAGTAGGATTGTACTGCATGGTTGCGTATCCGTACCGATGTACGTATGTTTGTCACGTGCACGCCTTGCTTGTCCCTGTTCTGAGGGTGTATTAGTAGATTATTATAAGTGGCGTTCGTTTTCTCGAATCGCAATGGACAGCAATCACATACGGAGGCACTCACCAAAATTGAAAGAGCATTCTGAAACTTATACTAGTCATCAAGGCAGTACATCCACGCAAGAGTTCAACGTTCAAATTTGACACAAAATCATGCATGAGTGCTTTCACATCATCAAAATCGTTGGAGAAAAGTATATTTTTCGTTTCTTAACACTTAGTGTAGTTTAGATTTGGTTCCTCAACTTCGAAACCGGACAAATTTTTTTTTTTGCGGGAAAACTTCGGATCTATTCATCTTCAATCATGGCAGGACAACGAACACCAGAAATAATAAAAATTACATCAAGATACGTAGACCACCTAGCGACGACTATGAGCACTTAAGCGAGCCGAAGGCGCGCTGCCGTCATTGCCCCTCCAGACAGTCGGGAAGTCGCCGTGCTAAGGCCCCATAGGACCAACGCACTAGGACAACAACCGCCGCTGATGAAGAGTAGCGTAGATCGGAAGGATCTAACCTGAAAACACATGAACGTAGACGAACTACGATCAGATCCGAGCAAATCCACCAAGGGCAGATTTGTCGGAGACACACCTCCACACGCCCACCGATGATGCTAGACACGCCATCGGGAAGGAGGCTAGACGAGGAGAACCTTATTCCATCTTCGGGGAGCCGCCGCCGTCTCGTCTTTCAGAGCAGGACACAAACCCTAACTAAACGCGAAGAAACAACCGAAAACATAGCCATCCCCCCGGCAAGGGCCAAGATCCACCGCGCCGCCATGGCCGTAAGGACACCGGAGACGAGGTGGACCGCCGGCGGTGCCGGCTGGAGGCAGGGAACCCTATGACTTCTTTTCTTGGGGAGGAGGTAGTGTAGCTTTCTCTACGATTTCCAAAACCAGACAATTTGCACCCTCAATTTTCAAAACCAGACAAGTTTCGTCCCTCAACCCGGCAGACTGGGTTTTGATGCTGACTCACTCTGGTTTTGACCCGTCGTCCTGCCCATGTGGCAAGGTATCTCTTTCCTTCCATCTACTCTGCTATGGACATTTTGACAAAGATTTGGCATGCAATGTCTGTCGTTGCCCGCCTCCATGGCACCACGTTCATCATCACCCCGGCAGAAACTTTTTTTTGAGAGAGAAAGTCGGCCTTTATTTATCAAGCAACAAACTTACAAAGAATCTCTCGGATGCTATCCGGAGTAGAATGAGAAATACAAAGACTAGTAAAAAACAAGCTTGATCTAGCTAAGTCATGAGCTAAAACATTAAGATGCCGACGTACATGCAAGAACGACACAGAGTGGAGACCATTTGCCACTACCTTGACCTCAGCCAACACAGATCCCACCATTGGACGATCCATGGCTGGAGATTTCATGCGCTGCACCACCGAGAGACAGTCTGACTTGAAAAGCACATCAGCAAATCCTTCCTCTCTCGCCAAACGGACAGCTCGACGGAGCGCCATGGCCTCGGCCACTTCAGGGTCCAACAGACCTTTCACATGTTCAGAGCAAGTGGCCACACAGTGACCCAAATGATCCAAAAACACCACACGAATCCCTGATTTGTTCAGTTCCACCGAAATAGCAGCATCTGAGAAGCGACCATCGTGCCCTGCGGCGGCGGATACAAGAGAGCGCTTGACGTAGAGGTCTCACGCCTAAGAGCGGGCACAGGTTTGTACAGGTGTTGGAAGATCAACTCGATGTAAGCCCGGGTCCTAGCCGTCGTGTGCCACGGATGAGGAGCAACTGGTTCATTCCTTCCAGCATTTCGTGCCTCCCATATGTGCCAAATCGACACAGTCAAGATTGTCGCTTCCTGATCGGAGCAGCGGGAGATAAAGTCAAAGAGCCACGGTTTAGGAGATGCAAAAGATGACCGGCTGAGTTTAATATCGAAGCACTCCCTGAACATATCCCAGACCGCCCGTGCATGGGGGCAGAAGAGCAGCGCATGCTCCACACTCTCCGGTCTGCCGTAGAAACAACAGTCTGTTCTAGTCGAGACCTAGCGACGAAGAAGCTGCTCCCCTGACGGTAGACAATCATGAGCCAATCGCCATAGGACAATCTTCATCTTGTTGGGTGCTTTGACTCGCCACAACGCCTTCCATAACTTTTCTTCCGCCGACCAAGTCGAGCTCTGACCCAGGCCATTGCCACTCTGAGCCAACAAGAAATGGGTCGTTCTTACCATGTTATACGCAGACCTGGCTGAATACTCTCCAAATTTGGTAAAAGGCCAGCGAGCAAAATCTGGACCCCTGAATCTGTTAATTGGAATCTGAAGGATATCATTAGCCACTCTCTCAGGAAAGAAAGCACCTCACGGTCTCCACATCCCAAGAGCCATTCACCCCGTCGAGAAGACAATGGACGGTGGCGGTTAGTGGAATGGGAAACAGAGGATGCAGCCAAGCCGGCGGTGTTGATGGGATCAAGTGATCAGATAGAATGCGTATGTTCCTACATTCACCAATGCCCCACTAAACCCCTTGTTTCAGCAAGTCCCGGCCATGTAAGATACCACGCCAGGTCGCCGAGGCAGTTCATGGCATTCCAAAAGTCCCCTATCGGAAAGTATCTGCCCTTCAGAACATGAGCACAAAGTGAATCAGGTTCAGTGAGGAGCCGCCATCCCTGCTTACCAAGCATTGCCTGATTGAACAGTGCCATATCCCGACAACCCATACCACCAAGAAACTTTAGGGTCGAGAGCCAAGCCCAAGATCTCCAGCGTAGCTTCCTCTTTCCATCCTCTCGACCCCACCATTGATCGGCCACAATTTGGCGAAACCTCTCACATGTAGCGACCGGAAGGCAAAAGCAGCTTGAGACAAATATTGGGATGACCTGTGTAATTGATTTCAGCAGTGTTTCATTTCCAGCCCTAGATAAACTTGCGCGGCGTTCGTCCGGAGGTTCTAGTGCCCGCGTCACACTCGTTGCCCTCGCTCGGCTCGGTGCACGGCTTGCCCCTTTTTTTGAAGAAGAAGAACCATGTATTCATTCATAGTAGCAAAATACAACATACATGACTTGTCTCTGAAATAGTGCAGAGAGACAACATACAAAGAAATTTACATCACCATCGCCAAAGAATCCAACCGCTGTCGTGGCCGAAGCGTTCGCCAGAGGAAAGAAACGCAGGCCTCCAACTTGCCAAGATCCAAGATAGTGCCATAGCAGCCAACCTGCGTTATGAGCCTCTGAGCAGGCGATGCCACAAGTGGCGACGCACATGTCGATGTGGGTCGTCGGCCGAAGAAATACTTCACACATCTTGGATCGCGGTCTTGAAGATCTCGACAGGTAGCACCACCGAAAAACTCCAGAACTAGCAACCATCTTCCACCGCCAAATCTCCATGTGGACCATCCCTTGGACAAGATCGGTGCTGCAGCGTCGACCATCTCCAAGATACAAACTTCCGGCTCCACGACGACGCTGGAGACGCAGTCGACGCAACACGGACGAAGCTGAAGAACCAAGAACCTGAGCAAGATCTCCACCGTTGTCTTGAGGAACTCGCTCGAACGCAAATCCATGGCTCCTCGACGCCGCGGAAGAACGCCGCCGAGACGGTGGCCTGGAAAACTTTATGCGCAGTGGCGTCGTCAGCACCGACCGAACGCAGCCACCCGACATACCTGTCCTAGACTATCTACAGACCAAACAGAAGGAACCGGCCTCCCCCACCCTCCCGCTGCCGCTGGAGCGACTAGCGGAGGGAAGGGGAGCCAACGTCCTCGCCAGCGAGAAAGCAGGAACTGCTTCGCCTGGGGAGTCGCCTCTCCTGGGTAGTTAAGATTGGAGCAGGCGGGAGTCTATAGGTTTTGTGTAGAAAGTCAAACCGTTCGGCACGACTTGCCCTTTGTGTTCAGGTCCTGCGAAGTGGACGGGTCGCCGTGTTCTTCTTTTGCTCCCTCTTCGTCCTCTTCTTCATCTTCACCTTCTTCGTCCTCATCCTCCTCCTCGTCCTCTTGAACCGCCCTAGACGACGAGGCAGCCTGGCTCGATGAAGCGAGGCTGCGCATCAGGGCTGCAGGAGCAAAAGCATCAGCAGAGGAGGTAGCGCACCCAAGCAGGCCCACAAGCTTGCGACATTTGTTGACGAACTTCTGCAATAAGAACGAAACAAGAACATAATATGGATCAAGTTTATGGTTAAAAATGAAAATTAACTTAAGAAAGAATGTAATTGTAGGAGTCTCGATGTTACCTTCACCGTTCCCTCAACTTGTTCTCACTATCTCGAGTCCCAAGGATAGAACTTAGCGCATCCGAGGCTTCAAAAATACTTTTGTTCAGCTCCGAAGACTGCAAAACAATAAATGAGTCACACTCACTAAAGTAGATTTCATCCAACCGTCGGTTGAAAACAGATAAAAACAATTTACTACTCTGTTCATGAGGGGTCTGTACTCCTTAAATCCGCCTTTTAGCTCTTTGATGCTCTCATTGTAGGCTTCATTCTCGGAGTCGTCATCGTACAGTTCTTCGACATCTGTTGTCGTTCACTGGGGCCTCAAGCGCACACGATGCTTGATGCCATCGTCGTACCACTCGGGCCTCAAGCTAAAATACTAAAAATGACGCAATTTAAAATACGGCATTGGTGGTTAGTCTAATTTAGTAGGTACCAAATACAAGCTATCCAAGATTTTTTTAATTATATATGATCTAATCTTACGAACCAATTAGTGAGGATATTTCAAAAAGATATACTTCTACCTATATATAGAAGGTGTATCATCAAAGGATTCTAGTTAATTCCAGCCAAAATGCACAAAATATAAGAAGATAATTAATGCCAAATATAATAGCCTAAAAAACTAGGTTGTGCCTCTATATAAACAACAGAATGAGAAAATAAATCGACCGGAAGTACAACGATAGGAGAAAAAGAATAGTGTACCCCCTCCCCATGGCGCTTCTCAAGAGCAACCCAGAGGTTTTGTGCTTGGTGGCCCTTCTTGTGATATCTGCGACCTTCTTATCATGTGATGCATCCTACGGGGTTAGAGGTATATTCCTTTCATTATATTCATATATTTATTTTTGCTCTATACAATGGCCTGTAACATTTTTCCGATGATCAAACAAATGCAAGTGATTGTGTTATGTCTCTCCCGATATATAATATACCTACAACTTTGGCCATGGCTTGGGTGTGCAGATGGAGAAGGTTTTAACAAGTTCTGTGTGGGTTGGGACCAAGGCTGCAAGGACCCGGTGAATGGAATCCCTAGTCAGTGTCAGATTTACTGCAGAGATATCGGTTTTGTCTTAGAAAAAGGCAAATGTGCACCGGACAATGGAAAGCCCAACCGCATGTGCTGCTGCTACAAGTAGACACTTGCGTGTGAATTCGTGAAAGAAAATCTTTTTCTGTATGAGAGATTTCGGAAAATATATTAATAAAGCATTGTTTGATCTGTGTCTATCATCAGAGTGACTATTCGGGTGCTCCCCGACAGTGCTACAGCAATCAATGGCTGTGGAGTAGTCGCTATCCATAGAAAAACTAGTACTCTCTCCATCCCATCATATAAGAGTTCTTATATTATGAGACGGGAGGAATACTACATAGAGTTTGCATGAAACTTACACATAGGTAATACGATTTCTGATACTCCTACAATACACTTATAGTGATTGACACTTTTTAGGTGCGATCAGGCCATGTTTTTTGCCGTAGAATTAGAAACGGCGGGGTGTTAGATTGGGGAAAAAGTCCATTTTAAACCCTGAACTCGTAGAGGTTCGGCGAAATGAACCCCCAAGTCGAAATCCCGGTTGTTCGCACCCTGAACTATGCAATCCCGGTCTAAATTAAACCTTCGGATCATTTCCCAAACAAGGATTGTCCATGTGGCAAAGAATGACCGGGATTAGTGGCATTTTGCAAAGGGCACACACCAGGGCCGGCCCGCTTAGTTTTTTTTTCGTAAAAAAACAAAATTCCGAACGGTGGAACACCCTTCTGGCCCGGCCCGCTTTAGCTTTTTCGTTTAAAAAAAAAAGCGCGGACCATGGCTCGAACCCGAGACCCCTTGGCATTGATCGACCCAACTAAACACCAGGACAAGACCTACGTTGCGTCTAGTTTCTCCCTTTTCATTCTTTTTACCTTTCTTTCGTCTTTTTTCTTAAATTCGTGCCTTTTTTGAAATCGACGAACCTAATGTTCAATGTGTATTTATACAATAATTTTCAGTGTTTATTTTTAAAAACTATCGCATAATTTAAAAAGTGCAATATGTATTTATACAATAATGTTAAGTTTGTATTTACAAAAATTCTTACATAATGAAAAATTCAGTGTAAATTAAAAATATGTCGACAATAGTGAAAAGACGTAGATCGATTATTACAAAACCTATATAACAAAGAAATATGCAATAATTAAAAACCCGAAGAATAGCCAACATCTGATAAAAGATACAAGATATCCGAAAATAAAAACACATGCAAAAAAACGAAACAGTCAACAAAGCTCTGGACGTGTCTATTGTCTATAGAGTATAAAAGAGAGTGAGCCAGTAATTAGCTCGAACAGATTGATTGGCATAATGGTTTGTGCACGCGCTGCGAATTTCGCGGGACCCAGATTCGAATCGTGGCGGGCGGCGAACTTTTTATTTGCGTGAAGAAAGATCGAACGTGTCTAAATTGTTGTATAAAAATGCTATAGGCCTGTACGATCAAACAAGCAAACAAGTGGCATAGTGGTCTGTGCGCGCGCGCCGTATTGCCGCGACGCAGTTTTAATTCCGCGGCGAGGCGGTGTTTTTTCTGTAGGAAAATAATGTCAGATTTCTTTTGCAGACAAGGCTTTTGCTTGATTACATATATAAAGTAAGGGTATATAAAGTAAGGGTGTTTTTGTGAAAGAACATAGGCGAATCCCGGTTGACTGGTTCAAACGATGCCAGGGTTTAATTTAGACCGGGAATGCATATTTCAGGGTGCGATCGACCGGGATTTCGACTTGAGGGTTCAATTCGTCGAACCTCTACGAATTCAGGGTTTAAAATGGACTTTCTCCTTAGATTGGAGTCTGAAGCGGGCACGAACCCCAGACGAACGTACGAACGGGTTCTTATACAACGGAACGGCGGCGACACGTACGAGATGCAACGAGATCAGGGTAGGTCGAGGGCTGCCGGCACGTCTCGCGCCGTCGCACGTACGCACTTGCGTTTAGCCGATGGACGAGGCCAATCACAGCTGCTGCGGGGACTTGCCCGCGGACGCCCTGGGGGACATCATGGAGCGGCTGCCGCCCAACGCGCGCTGCCCTCTTCGCCTCGTCTGCCGGCACTGGCGCGACGTCGTCGACCAACTCTCGGCTATGGGCTTGCGCAGCCGCCCCAAGATCCTCGCCTTCGGCCCCGAGGGCTTCGCGTGCGTCGGCGACGTCGTCCTGCCGCCGGAGGGCGGCGGAGAACCGTTGTGGTCGACGGACCACTCCATGCCTGCAATCTACGGTTCCATGAGCATGGTCGGCACCTGCAACGGCCTCGTGTGCCTGTGCGATGACCGGGAGCCCGGCGGCGCCGTCATGCTGGCCAACCCGTCGACCGGCCAATCGCTCGCCGTCCCGCCGCTGCCGCTGTCCGACGCCGCCGTCCGGCTGCTGTGGAACAGCACCTGCACCATGACGTGGCACCAGACGTACATCTTGGCGCGGCACCCTACGACGGGGCGGTACGAGGTCGTGCACGTCCCGCGCCACTTCGACCGGTACTGGGAGCCCAGCACGGTGCACGTGTTCACGCTGGGGGAGGCGTCGTGGCGGGACGTGCAGGCCGGCCCCGACGCCAGGTGCGTCCACGGCGCCTACCGCCTCGCCGACGTCGACGGCACGGTGTACTGGGTCGCGGAGACGGAGGACGCCGCGAAGATCATGTCGTTCGACCTTGAAGACGAGAGCGTCGCGCCCACCGAGCCTCTGCCCGTGCCAGCCCAACCGGGCGACTGTCGCCTGACGAAGGTGCACGGGAGGCTGGGCGTTGCCATCAGCGGCGACGACTCGCTCACACTATGGGTCCTCGAGGACGAGCGGTGGTGTCCCCGGTACGTCGTGGAGGCGCACAGGCTGCGGCAGCAGCAGCCGTGGCTGAGGCGGGACCTCGTGGTGCCGCACTTCGCTCACGGCGACCACATCCTCGCTCATCGAGACCGCAAGATGTACGGGCACAAGGTGAGTGAAGCGGCGAGGTTGCACGACGGTGTGGTGCAGATCAGAGACAACAAGGACCTCGACGAGGAAATACTTTCTCTCCCGTGTCTTATTGACCGGATGTTTGCCTACGTCGAGACCAAGGAGCCCTTGAATGTTTACAAAGAGGCATTGGTAGGTAACTGACGATGGATCTTCAGCTTTTAGGGTCTCTTCGACTCGAAGGATTTTCAAAGGAATTTTATAGTATTGAATGTTAGGAATTTTTTCTATGTTTTTGTTTTTAGTCGTACTATTATAACTTCTATAGATTTTTTTTCTAAATATATTTTGGACCTTCATAATAAGCGAGCATCAGCGTGGCCCCGAAGAACTTCGAATGAGTGAATGAGGCCTTATACAATGCTAAGTGCTTAGAAAAATAAATCGGGTTTTTCTGAAGCATCAGTGTCTATTTCCCTAGAAGAGACGCTTAATTAACTGTCTCTACAAATAAGCATCCGTGCTTAAAAAAGACTGGTTTATTTCTCTAGACACCTCCCATAAGCATCTTGCATTGTACAAGGTCTAATGTTGTTCTCTCGAGGCGATCGCTCTAGGGGGAGTCTTTGCGTGACCGCCAGAAGTCAAAGAAGCGCACACAAAGAATGGCTGAAGCAAAAAAAATGCCATCAACAGACTCAGGGAGGGCCTAACTAGGCCTGCTGTCTTTTTAATTTACGAAAAAATGCCATAAATAGAAAACAATAGTCTATGATGACAACAAAAAAGAAAAAAAAACATAAATTTGTGAGGTCCCTAACCTCTGCCATCTCAAACAATCATAACAAAGGTAAAAATGCATAAATTTGTGAGGGCCCCGGGTAAATTTCCATTTCAAACAATCTGAACGAAAAGGACAAAAATGCATAAATTTGCCAGGACCCTAAAATTGACATCTCATAATAGTATTAACAAAATAAAAAATGCATAAATTTGCCAATATAAAAACACATAAATTTACCAGGGAACCTAAATTACCGTGTTAAACAATCGTAACAAAGGACAAAAAGGCATAAATTTGCCAATACAAAAGTGCATAACATTGACATGGACCTAAATTGGCATAACATGCAAGTTTTAGATAAAATCACGTAAACATGGTAACATGGCAAACTATAGAAAAAATCAGAGATAACATAACAAATTTAGAAATTGACGGATAGCATGTCAAAGTTTTAGAAATCCTGTTCTCTAACTCATGACAACTTTAGAAATTTATTCACAACAATTATGGCAACTATATATATTTACATGAAAAATCATGGCACCATTCTTCTAGCCCTAAATGGCAATTAAATAAAGTTTGGTGTGCTGGTTAATTGTCTGTTCTAATGATGTCAATTTGTGTTTATATAGGTTCTTTTCCAGACTTTTTATTTCTGTCAGTTTCTTAGATGGCAAACACTAGCTTTTGCATCTTGGCAATTCCATCGCAAAAAAGATCATCATTTTTATTTTCCCATGGCAAAAAAGATCATCATTGAATGTAAATATATATAGCACATGGCAAGTAGACATCATGGCGCCACCCGCAAAAAAAATGTAGACATCATGGCAAGCTATAAATATCCTTGCAACTTTAGAAAATTGTTCTCTGTTTCATGAAAAATGTAGAATTCTTTTGTACTGGTCACATGGCAACTAGATCATGGTAAATATATTCTAAAAATGTACTTGTCGCACGGGCAAATTTACAGATTTATTTCACACACAAACATGGCAACTTGTGTTCATGTGGATTTTGTTCAGTTTTTTTCCTGTTTCGGTAGTTTTTGTAGATGGCAATCACTAGGTTTTGCACATAGCAATTCCACTTTCCACATTAAAAGTATTGGCAGCTTTTGTAAAAAAAAGTCCCATGGAAAATTGTTTCATCGTAGTATGTAATTGTATATACCCCATGACACATATACATCATGGAAAATTTTAGAATTTTTTGCATTCTAATTAATGGTAAAGTTAGAGAGAGAAAATTTTAGTGGTCACATGACAAGTTCAGGAAATTTTGCGATCTAGATCATAGAAACTACACATATCATGGCAAAAATTAGAAATTTTGCTTTTTAAATCATGGAATTTTAGAATTACTTTATACTGGTCACATGGCAAGTTTAGGAAATTGTGTGATGTAGATCATGGAAAATGTAGATAAAAAGTGTATTAGTCACATGGAAATTTTAGGGTTTTTTTTTCTAAAATCAAGAAAAATTTAGAAAAAAACAAATGTCACATGGAAACTTTTGAACCTTTGTTACATGAATCATGGCAACTTTTTTTCCTGAGGTAACTATATATACAAATCATAGACATGTGGCAAAAAATTGTAATGATCACAAGGTCACATGGGAACTTTAGAAAAGATTGCTATGTGGATCATGACAAATGTAAAAAACTGTATTGTACACATGGCAATTAAGCAAATTGTTTTTCTAAAATCATGGCGAATTCGCCATGTCAACACATGTTAAGTTGCCATTGTGTCATACAAAATCTCAATCTAAAAATTTCCTTTCTAACTAAGGTATAGAACAATCAGCTTGACCCATCAATAAGCTGAAACGTATTGTTGGCACTAATAGTACCATATGATTGCAACTGCATCACAGACATTATCTGCTTGCGAGCTCATATGTTCTTTGGATGAACAATAAATTTGAAGAAAAAATGGTAAAATATTCAATAAATCTGAAAAACAATTGTGGCAAACATTAAGGATTTTTTCGGGTGCTCACAAAGTATCATCATGAGATCACATTCATGGATGTCGTGGCAAAAAAAATCGATGCTCTGAAAATGGTACTTTATAACACATTTTGGAGCTTTGGTATTTTGCCACGACTTCCACGAATGTGACTTCATGATGAAACTTTGCAAGCACTCTAAACATTCCTTAGTTCATGCCACACAAAAAATCAGTATTATTTGAAAAACATATTCTAACCTTTTCTATTTTACTATTCATACGAGGAGTATTTGAGCTCAACCTGAAGAAGGCACTTTCGTTGCATCACTCTGAATCTTCTGCATCATGAGTTCTAGCTATTACCTAATTGCAATATTAAAAGCTAGAAATTTACCAATATTTCATAGCATCTAGCAGGTTAAGAGAACACCTTGCAGTCGCAAAAAATGCATGATCCCGCATGTACCCAAGATCCACCAGATTCCGTCGAGACCCAGCCATTCCCAACTCTGCCAGCGCTTGAATGCACTAGCAATTGTCTTACGCGCCTCTGCTCTAGGTAAAATCAACCAACCACCATACCCCCTCCTCCACCGAAAAAATGAGCGGCACACGAGCGTATTCCAGAAATGAAGCTCGTCATCTCAAATCTCCCTATAAATCGCCGCCAAATCTCCCTCAAATCCCTCAAATCCGACCGCAAAATGACAGGGGCGTGATTCATACCTCATCGGCATGGGGCTCAGGCGGTCAGCCCGATTCCTACGGTCATTGAGCATGAATTATCTTGTTTTTATACAATTGTAGTATATATCACCAAATATTTGTTTCAACAAACTTTAAACGGTAAGATGTAACAAAAAACATCTTCGAATGAATGTTTGTAAATTGCATACTTTATACATATGTATTTACATGGATATGCATGGAACTCGCCTTGGGATATTTAGTAATTGTTAACGAAATATAGTAAAATGATAAAGATGTATAATCGTTTTATCTATGTGGCATATGAGGCACAAGAGTACATGGTAGATATTTGTAAAACATACAATCAAACAAATATCTTAATAGTGGCTTATTGTAAACATCTAAAAGCAACGCTAGCAGAGTCGTCATATACAAAAAAATAGCATAATGACCGTCATATGGAGCACGAAGCACAGAAAAGTTCAGCTCTAGTAAAGTCCCCACCACCCCTCATTCCCCATAACTTTTGGAGCTCCATCCATATGTGGCCTCCCAGCTTCGTCTTTTGGAACTCCCTTTCATTTGGAGCTCGCTTCAAACCCAACTGACAGTGTGAGAGAGAAGTTTTAGCTTATACCTCCTCACACCACAAGAGGTATTTGAAGCAACTCAACCTCCCACGTTGTAATGCCCCGGACAGTCACTTGTTTCTGACGGTTACGCCTGGCGGATCTGAACTGGCCTACATGCCAACATTATTATTTCCTGCGTAATTTGTTCTCACTCATGTGCATCCGCAATCAACTTCTCAAATGGTCACCACCTATCCTCAAATGTTGCAAGCCAAGCACGCTTAACTTTAAGGTTCCTTGCGAGTTGGCTCCTAAAAAAGAAGAAATTCCTTATTGATATGAGTAGTCTATCATTACAATTAAGATAGGATGTCACATACACCCTCATTTAAGGAACCAACGTCCTCGTCGGCCAAAGTTCCTCCTGAGCACACGCCTTTTTTAGATCACCTTAGCACACGACTATGCGTGCCAGTGCCAACATCCACATGTACCCCTGTGGTAGGCCATGACGGGAACCACACGCCATGTACATGTATGTGCAGCTGACCTGCATACGCCCGTGTCACCGTGAGGGTTGGCTATGATGCCCTCTATAATGCCCCAGCCACAACCACTGGTTCCTGGCTGTTGCGCTTGACGGGATCTAAACTGGCCTCATAGACCAACAATAGTTTTTTCTGCACAATTTGTCCTAAATCATGCACATTCGGGATCAACTTTTCACTTGGTCGGAATTT